>NC_044067.1:22597100-22607100 GCF_902167405.1 Gadus morhua | reverse complement strand
GCTCTGCCTCTCCTGAGTCCCATGACTCATCTACCTATGGGGCCGTCTGCCAGGCCATATGCTGGTTGGTCTGTCTCAGTAGAATCCCCTCATTTATTCATTCATTTACTTATTCATGCAAACATGCATCCATTCCCTCACTCTCCCGTGGTCCATTTTGCCTCGTATTTATTAGTGGATAAACAACTTCAGTGGCATGTCTTGGCCTCTAGGGGTCAGCATTGTCCCTGATACATGTGAAAAAAAATACACGCAACAAAAGAAAAACTACGCAAAAAAAACACTTGTTTTTATTCGTGGTCCACCTAATCCAATATTGTACGGAGGGATTGAATTTCACTCGTGTTTTATTAAAATATTTTTCTTTAAAAACAAAACAAAACCTAAACTGCAGTCAAAGTGCAACTCCTATTTGTTTTCACATGTTCAATTCATGTCGATGCACGCTATGGAATGAGGATGAAAGGGAAGACAGATATACAATAGATTAGCAGTGAGGGTTAAATGATTAGGGTTTTCTGTAATTTCCTGATGATTAAGGAGGCTGAAAATCTCAACTTCCTTCCTGTCAAACAAGTCGATAATACAGGCCAATCCAACACATGCATGTAATGCTCATGCTAGTCTTCAAACACTTGTGGAACCACACAGACACAGACACAGACACAGACACAGACACACACACACACACACACACACACACACACACACACACACACACACACACACACACACACACACACACAAACACACACACACACACACACACACACACACACACACACACACACACACACACACACACACACACACACACACACACACACACACACACACACACACACACAGAAACAGATTAGCTCTGTTAGATGTAAAGAATTTAAACCCAACACATTTGGTCTCTCATCACTAAGCAGAGAAAATAACACAAAGAATAATTCATATTTTTATATAATCCTTAAAACTTCAATAATAATTATCCCACTAACGTGATTTCTGCTGGTCAGGCCTCAGGATGAGACGTTCAAGTAAATAATATCTCATAACCAAATGATGGAATTATATCGGTGATGTCAGACCAGAGGCCAGCTGCTGTTCTGAATCAGTGCTCTGTGTTTCATCTTGTTTCATCATGTTTCCTCTAATCTACTTTATCTCTCCTCAAGGTCTCGTGTTCATATTCCAGTGGGTGGTGTCGTACTGACATGGGAATAAGTCATGTTACCATCCAGTCAGTAACTTAAACCTTCACTGAAACATCTCTTCAGGTCAGAGGTCATGCACAGAAGAACCTCTACCTTTTCTGTCTAATTGGTCTCAGGTATTCCTCTGTCCGAAAGGCCTGCATTGTTGAGCGCTGTAGAAACTCCCTGGCGAGGTCTAGAGACTCAAGCCAGCCAGGGATACACAGGGACAAGTGCAATTACAAAGATATGCTCGGAAAAACTGACCTGAATCACAATGTATGGCTTCTCTGTCTTCTCTACGTATACACTCTCTATCAGAATGTATGGCACGCAATCAAAACGTATTATCTATTACAGTGTATGGCTTCTCTATCTTCTTTATGTGTACACTCTCTATCACACTGTAGGGCCTCTGAATCCCAATGGTCCTCTATCCGACTGTAGGGCCTCTGAATCCCAATGGTCCTCTATCCGACTGTAGGGCCTCTGAATCCCAACGGTCCTCTATCAGACTGTAGGGACTCTGAAACCCAACGGTCCTCTATCACACTGTAGGGCCTCTGAATCCCTGTCCCAACGTGTTGACCTCCATCTCAACCATTCACACAATATATACGGGAAGAAACCTCCCACATTCTATATGTACAGAATGTATGTGTTTTAACAGGCCCCGCAGGGCCCCCAGTTAGTCAGAAGGGCCCAGGTATACAGAGGGGCCCCCAGGAATACAGAAGGGCCCCCAGGTAAACAGAAGGTCCTTGGTAGTCCAGGAGAAGAGCTGGTCTTGGTAGTCCAGGAGAAGAGCTGGTCTTGGTGGACCAGGAGAGACCTGGTCTGGGGTCCTGGGTCTGTGTGAGTAGAGCTGGTCCTGGGTCTGTATGAGTAGAGCTGGTCCTGGGTCTGTATGAGTAGAGCTGGTCCTGGGTCTGTATGAGTAGAGCTGGTCCTGGGTCTGTATGAGTAGAGCTGGTCCTGGGTCTGTATGAGTAGAGCTGGTCCTTGGTCTTTGTGAGCAGTCTCTCCTGTTTCTTCTCTGTAATGTGCAGTAGCAGCACGATGCCTTGGAGGATACTTTTTATTGATGGTGGATCTTGATTGCCTGCTACACACTACTATAAATAATATGTGTGTGTGTGTGTGTGTGTGTGTGTGTGTGTGTGTGTGTGGTGTGTGTGTGTGTGTGTGTGTGTGTGTGTGTGTGTGTGTGTGCATGTGTGTGTGTGTAGAGCTTCACATATGAAGTGCGATAGTGGGGAAAAAGTTCTGCGCACCAAGCATTTAGCCGTAATCACACAGCCTCATTAGTCATTAGTCACACACACACACACACACACACACACACACACACACACACACACACACACACACACACACACACACACACACACACACACACACACACACACACACACATTTACACAGGTATGCATACACACTAGAGCTGTCAAGCGATTAAAATATTTAATCGTGATTAATCGCATTAATGTCATAGTTAACTCTAATTAATCGCGATTAATCGCAAATTATTTTTCTATGCTAAATATCCCTTGATTTTTTTGTCCCATAATTCTTCTCATTTTAATTCTCTTATCAACATGGTGAAGTGCATCGGCTTGCCTTGTGCAAATGATTTTTTATTGATAACAACATTGGCATATACACTGATCAAAACAGGACAATACAAAAAAAGAGCCTATAGTGCAATTAAACGACTGCTTTGAACAAATGTCACTTGAACATAGCAGTCAGGCTACTGCTTCTTTGTTTTGAGCCAAAGAAAAAAAAAAAAAAAAAGTTTCTTTTTTTTTTTTTTGATAAAATAATTGCGTTAATCGCGCGATAAAAAAATTAACGCCGTTAAATTTGGTTTGCGTTAACGCCGTTAATAACGCGTTTAACTGACAGCTCTAATACACACCCACACCCACACCCACACACACACACACACACACACACACACACACACACACACACACACACACACACACACACGCACACACACACACACACACACGTACCTGCAGCACAGCCCCCCACTCCAAGAGGAGCAGCCCCTCGGGGACCACCTCACCCACAACATCCAGCCCGCATCTCTCTTCCCCTCCCACATATGTGTGTGCTGAAACAGAAAAAGACAGACAGACAGACAGACAGACAGACAGACAGACAGACAGACAGACAGACAGACAGACACACAGACACACAGACAGACAGACTGTCATGGGGTAGAATGTCGAGCGGTCTTAGGATCTGCACAAAAAGGCAGTGGTGCAGCAAAAATTACTTTTATTTACATTTTCAGAGCATATACAGAGAGCATGGCCTAGCTTCTGCCTTCTAGCTCCCCCCATCGGGACTGACACGGCTCCCTTATATGGGCTGACCTGAGATTGGTGCATACCAATCCCTCAAATATCAGCGGGGGTGTTTACATATCAAATCAACAAAATATGCATCAAAACTGGTCAAAACAAACGTAGCTTAAATGAATTAAACTACAACACCTTAGTTAATATTCGTGCGTCTATACCCGCCACTACTTACAAATTATATATTACAACAAAGATAATTGATTGGGCGGAGACGCAACGGCGCCACTCGCACACGCCCCGCACCATATAGCTGTCCCCAGTTGGGCGCGCGCTTCCTAGAAGCCGCAGGGATCGCACAGCTGACCACGGCGGTGAGCAGTTCTACTTTTTACCACTCCATAAACAAACCCGCCCCACGATCGCATCATACACCAAACCCCAAACAATATGCAGACACTATGCAGAAACTTGATTACGGGTTAATCTTGCATGTCAGATAAATGCCCGGTGCGGCCTCAATACGGACGCGTGAGGACGCGCCAGTAGCCGCGTCATCACACACCCCCCTACTTAAGCTTGAACCTCCTCGTAGAGGCGGGACAAGAAGTCGGCAGTCACATTGTCTTTTCCAGCCTTGTACTGGACAGTGAACATATACGGCTGCAAAGACAGATACCACCGCGTAATCCGGGCGTTGCTGTCCCTCATGCGATGCATCCATTGCAGTGGCCGGTGGTCAGTTTCTAGCACAAACTCTTTCCCCATCAAGTAGTACTTCAGAGTGTCCAGTGTCCACTTGATGGCCAGACACTCCTTCTCTACCGTGGAATACCTGGTCTCTCTGGGGAAGAGTTTGCGACTGATGTATAGGATCGGCCTCCACTGGTCTCCCTCCCCCTGTAACAAGACGGCCCCCAGCCCCAGTCCTGAGGCATCCGTCTGGACAATGAAGGGTAGGTCAAAGTTGGGGCTCTGCAAAACTGGACTGTGACACAGGCTGCCCTTCAGGTCCTAAAAATCCTGTTCACACTGCTCTGTCCTAACCAGCTTGTTGGCGCTTGATTTGCGAGTGAGGTTGGTCAGCACCACAGCCCTAGCAGAAAAGTTGGGTATGAACCGCCGGTACCACCCCACCAAGCCCAGAAAGGAACGCACTCCCTTCTTGGTTGTGGGTGGCGGGCAGCCTTGGACTGCCTCCACCTTGTTCACCTGAGGTTTAATGTTACCGCCTCCAAGAACATACCCCAGGTAGCAAACCTCAAATCTGGCCAGCTGGCACTTGCTGGCATTGAACACCAGCCCGGCAGCCTTGATCCTCTGGAACACATCAGCCAGGTGGGTCAAATGTTCATCCCATGATGAGCTGTGGATGATCACATCATCGATGTAGGCAGCGGCGTAGCTTTCAGCCCCCCTCAGCACCTGGTCCATCATGCGCTGGAAGGTCGCCGCCGCTCCATGTAACCCGAACGGCATGGTGGTGAAGTGAAATAGCCCGGTTGGAGCCCTGAAGGCGGTCAGCTCCTGGGCCTCAGGCGTTAGCGGCACCTGCCAGTATCCTTTGCACAGGTCCAGTGTGCTAAGATACTGTGCCTTGCCGAGCCGTTCCACCAACTCATCCACCCTCGGCATAGGGTAAGGGTCGAAGGCAGAGATGGCGTTGAGCTTCCTGAAATCCACACAGAAGCGCAGCCCCCCGTCCTTCTTTGGGACGAGCACCACGGGGCTGCACCATTCGCTTCGTGATGGCACGATAACGCCCATCTCCAACATTGACTGGACCTCCTGCTTCAATGCAGGAATCAGCCTTGCAGGGGCCCTCAGTGAAGTCTGGCGGATTGGCCCTGGAGACGTCAGCTTAATGCTGTGGTGTATCAATGTCGTCCGTCCGGGCTCCTCCCGGAACAGAACCCCAGGGACAACCTGCAGGAGCTCCCTCTGCCGCTGGTTGGAAAGGTGCTCCACAGAGGGACGTGAGGCCTCGCCTCCGGCGGTGGGGAAGTACTGCTCCTTCAGTTCCTCCTCCTCGTCCACTCTGCGGGCCCACATCAGGTCGCTGGTGGCTCCCGGTCTGGATATCCACTCCTTGAGCAGGTTAATGTGGAAAACCTGCTTCGGCTTCCGTCGATCCGGCATGGCGACCTCATAGGTCACCAGGCCCATCTTGCGCAACACTGCGGGACCCTGCCACTTAGCAGGCAGGCTGCTCTCTGAAGAAGGGAGCAGTAGGAGCACCTTTTGGCCTGGGTTGAAGGTACGACTGCGGGCGGTCCTGTCGTACCAGGTCTTTTGGCCCGCCTGGGCCTGTGCCAGGTTGTCGTGGGCCAGACTGCTCAGCTCCTCCAACTTGTCTCTCATTTTGAGTACGTAGTCCACGATGTTGGTCGGTGGCTGAGGACTCTCTCCCATCCAGGCCTCTCTCAGGATATCCAGGGGTCCCCTCACCTGACGTCTGTAGAGCAGCTCGAAGGGAGAGTAGCCGGTGGACGCTTGCGGGACTTCTCTGTAAGCAAAGAGAAGATAGGGCAGCCACTGGTCCCAATTATCTCCCGTGTCGCTCACATATTTCCGCAACATGATTCCCGCCTTGGTAACCTTTCCTGTGTCGGCGGGCAGCGATGAAAGCAGTATGCGGAGAAACTGCTCCAGAATGATTATATCTCCGATCTGCTCTTTAGTCTTCTCCGCGGGGCAAATCCACTTTTGGTAGAGGTCGGTGAGTCTTGATTGAAGTTCCCTCGCCGTCTCATCCTCCAGGAAGCCCATGGAGCGGAACCTGTGACGATAGGCCTCTGGGTCAATTTCATACTTTGTCAAGATGGCTTGTTTCACCTTGGCATAGTCTCTGGTGTCCAGTATGTCCATTGCCACATAAGCAGCACGGGCCTTCCCTGACAACAGGGGTACAAGATACAGTGCCCAACTTTCCACTGGCCACTGGTTTGCGACAGCAATCCTCTCAAACGTGGTTAAATAATGTTCAATGTCCTCATCTTCCGCGTATGGGGTCATCTTCGGTGGACTCCATCTGAACGGCGCCGGAGGGAGATAGGGCCTTGGAGTATCCGAGAGAGGGCTGGATGAACGTGACCTTACGTCCGGCCGGGGTATGCTGCTGGCGGGACGCGACGTCCTCGCCGATGAGCCCGGATGAGGATTTAGCAACGGAGCAAAGTCGGGCGCGCGGTGTGCGTCTTCCTCTTCTTCTCGGAACCGACGATCCTGGCTTCCGGTGCCCACCAGTGTTTGGAGTTGTTGGAACTGGTGCTCTAGTGATCGCCATCTTTGATTCTGTAGCTGCGCCTCCCGCTCCTGTCGCTCCTCCCTGGTTTGCTGGGCCTGGAAGAAGGATCTTATTGCAGACTCGATCCGGCATATTCGGTCCTCTGGGGGGGCTGAATGTGGCCTGGGCTGGGTGTCCCCAACCGAAGCTGAAGAGGGCGCCGACGGGGCGGCTGACGTTGCAACCGTGTTGGTTGCTCTCTGCGCCGTAGCAGAGCCTTTCCGCGTCCGTTGGGACATTCTGCGCTTGAGTGCCGACTCTAGCGGACCACTGGATCCCACCACTGCCACCAAATGTCATGGGTTAGAATGTCGAGCGGTCTTAGGATCAGCACAAAAAGGCAGTGGTGCAGCAAAAATTACTTTTATTTACATTTTCAGAGCATATACAGAGAGCATGGCCTAGCTTCTTCCTTCTAGCTCCCCCCATCGAGACTGACACGGCTCCCTTATATGGGCTGACCCGAGATTGGTGCATACCAATCCCTCAAATATCAGCGGGGGTGTTTACATATCAAATCAACAAAATATGCATCAAAACTGGTCAAAACAAACGTATCTTGAATGAATTAAACTACAACACCTTAGTTAATATTCGTCTATACCCGCCACTACTTACAAATTATATATTCCAACAAAGATAATTGATTGGGCGGAGACGCAACGGCGCCACTCGCACACGCCCCGCACCATATAGCTGTCCCCAGTCGGGCGCGCGCTTCCTAGAAGCCGCAGGGATCGCACAGCTGACCACGGCGGTGAGCAGTTCTACTTTTTACCACTCCATAAACAAACCCGCCCCACGATCGCATCATACACCAAACCCCAAACAATATGCAGACACTATGCAGAAACTTGATTACGGGTTAATCTTGCACATCAGATAAATGCCCGGTGCGGCCTCAATACGGACGCGTGAGGACGCGCCAATAGCCGCGTCATCACACAGACAGACAGACAGACAGACAGACAGACAGACAGACAGACAGACAGACAGACAGACAGACAGACAGACAGATAAACAGCAGACTGACAGAAAACAAGACGGACGGCAGACAGACAGGAAGACAGCCAGACAGGCAACAAGAAAAACAGACCTCTCACAATTTTTACTGATGCATTATCATTATGATTGATATTAGGATTATTAATAGGATTATATCTAGTAGGAGGATTCAGTAGGAAGTGTTTCCCTGGCCGAAGGTCAGCAGCAGGTCCCTCGTTAACCTCCCAGTATAGCGCCCTGGGCCCGAGGCGTGGCTGTTTGACGTAGCGCTCTGCTTGTAAAGTGGGTGTGAGGTGTGCATAGGGAGGCCTGGATTGGCCCACAGACAGAGCCCTGTCTTGAGACCTGTAGAGGCTGTACGGTCCGGCCAGGTGAGGGACAGATGGGGACCACAGAAGGCCTCTGGTGGGCCAGAGACTGCAAGGCCGTCTGTGCTCTGATTCAATGGACAGATGCACGGCTCCCGGGGGCCCGTCTATGATGTGTGTGTTACATCTAGCCTGTTTCTAAAGCTGTGTGTGCAGCAGTGTCTATATGTGTGCATGCACCTGTGTGTGTTTGTGTTTTTGTGTGTGCATGCGCCTGTGTGTGTGTGTGTGTGTGTGTGTGTGTGTGTGTGTGTGTGTGTGTGTGTGTGTGTGTGTGTGTGTGTGTGTGTGTGTGTGTGTGCGTGCAGTGTGTCCGTGTGTGTCTGCTTGTGTGTATTTGTGTGCTTTCATGTGTTTGTGTGACTGTGAGTATGCAGTGTGTGTGTGTGTGTGTGTGTGTCTGTGTGTGTGTGTCTGTCAGTGTGGTTGTGTGTGTTTGTGTGTGCGTGCGTTTGTGCCCACAGTCACCTGGTTAGTATTGGCCAATGTGATTAGAGACAGGAAGTGATTATCTTTAGAAATTAACAACAAACCCAATGTGGGTGAAGGTGTTCCATGCCCAACCAAAAGGTACTGGGTTCCATGCCTGAACTCCTAACTGCTCTTTAATGACCTGTCTCTGTTCTGACTAACCTCTACCTGCTCCTAAATGACCTGTTAATGACCTTTGTCTGTACGGTCTTGCCCCAAGCTGCTCCATAAGGACCTGTCTCTGTTCTGACTAACCTCTACCTGCTACTTAATGACCTGTACACTGTCTCACCTCTACCTGCTCCTTAATGACCTGCATCAGAGTTCACTGTAATTGACTCTGGATGGAAGTGGCTGAATAAGTACTAGTAAACCAGTGTGCTGTAAATAGTCAAAGCACACTGGCTTGTCCACCGGCCAGCCTGGTAGTTCTGCAGCCTCAGGAATAGTTGAATCACCCGCTGCACAGATTCCACAGCAAGGTGTCTAAAAATACAAGGTGTGATGTGGTGTGTGTCTCTGTGTGTGTGTGTGTTTGTCTGTGTGTGTGTGTGTGTGTGTGTGTGTGTGTGTGTGTGTGTGTGTGTGTGTGTGTGTGTGTGTTTGTTGGGTAGGTGGTTTGTCGTAAATCTCTGAATAACCCTGTGTGTGGGTCAGTGTGTTGGTCTGAGTTTGTGTGTGTGTTTGTGGTGGCTTTATATGTTTGTTTTTGTAAGGCAATGTGTGTTTGTGTTGTGCACACTCACCAGTGTGAGTGTGTAGTGTGTAGTGCTGGGAGCTGTGTGTGTGTGGGTGTGCATGTGGATGTTTCTGGTTAACTGTATCTTTACCATGGGCCAAGGGTCACAGTCCGATGACCTCTCTTCCCATGGTCAAACCTATTATCTGTTTAATGGAATACAGGTTTGATGCTCAGACCTATATTCCCAGGCTCTATACCCCATCCCCCCCTCCTCTCCTCTTCATCATCATCCTCATCTCTCTCTCTCTCTCTCTCTCTCTCTCTCTCTCTCTCTCTCTCTCTCTCTCTCTCTCTCTCTCTCTCTCTCTCTCTCTCTCTCTCTGTCTGTGTGTGTATCTCTCTCTCTCTGTCTGTCTGTATGTCCGCCTCTCAGTCCACCTCTTCCCTCTGTCCGTCCATCTCTCTGCCTCTCTGTGTCCCTGTGTGGCTGTCCGTCTGTCTGTCCCATGATGTCAGGATTTCAGTCCAACAGATCATCTGTTCCAACAGATCTTTTATTGGAGTCAAAGGGATCACCTCGTTCCCTGTCAGTCCGGAGAAACGCTTACTGTTCTCGATCTGTTACGTCTTGGGCTACAATACTGTAGTTTATCGCTTTTCAAAGTCCTTCTCTTTCAAACACACACACACGC
>NC_044067.1:22512100-22594600 GCF_902167405.1 Gadus morhua | reverse complement strand
GTAGAAGTGATGACCTGTGCTATCACACTTTATACTGTAGAACTGAGGAACCTTGTGCCGTCACACTTCATACTTTAGAACTGAGGAGCCTTCACAACATGCTATGTAGACATTACTGATGCTAACAAATACATGACCTTGTGTTTCCTGGCACTGGAATGAGTAGAGCAGGAAGCACACTGATGGATCAGGAAGTGGATTATTTCCATTTAAATATACATTTTCTCTCCATCTCATTTCTGTTATAAGTTCCTTGTTATTCTTTCTCGCTATCTGTATATGTCTTGGTTAATAAAAACTAAGCAAGAGAGAGACGGAGAGCTGGACACTGGCAAATATGTAACAAGTGTTTATGAAGGTATTAAGGGTTATTCAGAGATCCCGTGGTATTGGGTGTTGTTGGCTCACCCTGCTAGGGGACTCCTCCTGGTTCTGCCTTTGCCTGCGGCCTTGATAAGCAGATCCAGAACCAATAACAGACATACTGCCACACAAAACAACTCTGAGTCCATTTGGCTTATATTCAATTTATTCATACAGTGTGAGAAATATTTTGAAAATATTATCTGGCATTTGTTTTAATTGTGGCTCTTGCGTCCTCTGGGCTGACATTGTGACGCGGTAAACATGGTCTTTATCCCAAGCAGTGGTTGGAATAGATCCTCTATATTCTACACAGGATGGGCTGACAAAGACGTGGTGCACAGCTACAGATAAGGTTTACATGACCAGAAGAAAGACACACACAAACTCACACCATACTCTCGTTGAAGACGTTGCATATTAGGATGTTTTTTTTCAACTAGATTGGTTCCTTGGAAAAACTCTTTGGGCCCTATCTTGCATCCGGCGCAAGTGACTTAGTCACTGGCGCATTTGTCGTTGCTAGTTTACAACTGGGGCAGAGCGTTCTTTTCCCACCACCGCCACTCGCCAGTAAATTAGGGAATGATCTTGCGCCCCAAGGGGCTGTTCGGCGAAAGGAGGAGGCGTGTTCTGGCGCAAACGGTATTTTGCAGTTTCTGAATACAATTTCGCCACAGACCAGGGAATACCTGGTTTAAAGTCAGTGGCACGTTGTTCAGATGCTATTTTAAGGGCGCATGCATACATGCGCATGCGATGCATACGGATTGCTTGTGCACCTCGCGCATACACTTTGCTTCTCTCATCTACACGGACAGCAGTTCCCATTTTTGCAAACCATACATAATTACAAGGAAAATAAAATATTACCACACAAGGAAAATCATTGTGGTGTCCATAAAGATAAAATAAATAGGCATAAATCTAGCGTACACATTTACCCAAATTATTCACGCGAATTGTAGCAGGCGTAATGACGGATCAAATTAACCTGGTTGACCAATAGTGGCAAGAGACACATGTATATAAGGACACCTGTCAAAGTGGGTTGTCCGTCAAGAATCAGGAACCACAATTCTGAAGACTGCGAAATAAATTCTGAAGACTGCGAAATCACCTTCTGTAAGTCCATTTAAAACCTTACTCTGCAACTTACCAGTTAAGTTGAGGTTGCTCATAATTTTTCTATTGGATAGTGGAATGGAATACGTCTTGGGACAGAGGATCAGACACCGGGGGGAGAGGGTATACCGGCCCAGACACACCTATCTCTCCCTGAGTGAGGAGGAATGCAGGCGTAAGCTATGCCTGACCCGTCAGGCTGTCACAGATATCTGCCATCTCCTGGCAGATGAGCTGGGGACTGAGGCACGCTGTCCCTATGCCCTCCCCGTTGCAGTGAAAGTTACAGCGGCACTGCATTTCTATGCATCTGGGTCGTTCCAGCATCCCCTTAGTTCTATTGGACGCATTTCAAATCGGCCTACATGCAGTTACGTCAGGTCTAGTCCGACATGCTGGGGAATACATCAAATTCCCCGTTACACCTGACAGCCAGGAAAGAACAAAGCAGGAGTTTTGGACCAAGTGTGGGTTCCCTGGCGTCCTTGGTGCTATAGACTGCACCCATGTGCAGCTACGTGCCCCATCAGTAAACGCACTCATATACATAAACCGGAACGGAACTCATTCGATTAATATCCAAGTAATTTCCGATGCGAATTGTAGAATAAGTCATGTCTATGCTAATTACCCTGGCTCAAGCCATGACTCTTTCATATTGGCAAACTCGATTCCTGGCTGGCTGTTAGGGGACAACGGCTATCCGTTGAAGACATGGCTCATGACCCCATTTCTTATGCCAGCAACAGTGTGCAAAATTGTATTCAACAGGAAACACACACAAACACGCAGTGTAATTGAACGTACATTCGGAATACTGAAAATGCGCTTCAGGTGCTTGGATAGGTCAGGTGGTACTTTACAGTATGGTCCTCAAAAAGTCGCAGCATTCTTTGTAGCATGTTGTGTTTTACACAACATTGCCATGAATCATGGATGTGTCGATGACATTAATGAGGATAGATTAGAGGACTTAAGGAGACGTGATGCTGAACTACATGTGCCGATGCCATTACGTCCAAATGCCCCAGCAGCAGCACGGGAGAGGAGAGCTCATCTGTCAGAGGAGCTGCATCGTATATAGTGAGGTAAGCAAACTAATGACATCTCCGCTCTATTGTTTAGCTACATTGTACAATTATTACCATGCATTCATAACCTTGTGATTCAGAGAAAGTGAGCCCAAAACATCGGAAAGTATAGTATGTCCTTGAGACATTTTTTATTCAACTTTTTTATAATTTTTTTTTTTTTTTTATAAAAAAAATAATACAAAACGAAAAATGAAAAGTTGCAAAGATTTAGCCGGAAAGGAGATTTAGCCGGAAAATAATTTATTTTCTCCCTCCTCTGGACATCATCTGTTGTGAACCTTTCTTGGCGTGCGCCTGGCAAATACGCCATCATGATAGCAATCCGCCATGGAACAAGCGCCGATCGCTCTTAAAGGGGATGCGAGAAAACGCTCTGATTGGTTCATTGCACGTAACGTCCAAACCACACCTACGGGTAATTAGGCTGCTTCAGACCAACCCTTTTGACACTTGCGCAAGTGTCATTTATCCGCCTGTAACATAGCGATAGCGCCGTAGAACCGCCCACAAAGCTACTTGCGCTTTGCGCTTTCCACTTGCGTTTCAGACCGTTAAAATAGGGCCCTTTGTGTGCAACTGTGCATGCATAGGAATCCATCTGTATCTGTCCGATGGGCATGTGCATGTGTTGTATATTCTGATTATTAGAACCAGAACACAACACAGCATGTTGTTAGAAAATGTTCCTTGACCGAACAATTTATTTGATTGTGTGTTTGCTTCTGTACGTCTGTTTTCTTTGCAGTGTGTCTCTAGGTGCGTTTCCATCCCCCTCATTTTATGCGAACTAAGTATCGAATCATTAAACGGTGATGGAAACACCAAAATTCGCATAAAAATCCTCTAATTTGCAAAAAAGTTTATCCGCTCGCTTGAGGTGGTTTTTGAGAAATGCAAAAGAAAGTAAATTCGCAAAATGGGAGATGGAAACACACTTTTCGAAACAGCTGTGACGTAGCAAACTTTGAACACACAGGACTGACAGTCTTTCCGATTTCCGCATAACGACCGGCCATAGCAACCCTGCCGACATCGACGCGTAAACGTTATCACCCTATTGTGCTCTCCCATACGTAAGGCACTCAACGTCGTCGTCGTATTTCCCTTGCTACCACTGTACATTGTAATTACTCTATTTCTTCGTCTACGGATTGAAGTTAAAATAGCCAATGATAATTTCACTGAAAGAACAGTTATGACTTGCCCAAGGGAAACCAATTGCTGCTGAATTGCTCTCTCCATGTTTGTTGTTTGTTGTTACTCTTCTCTATTGGCGGACTAACCGCTTTTTGTTACATTTGTTACAGCTTTTCTATTTCTACCATTTATTACAGCCACGTGTCGGCATACGTTTTTTGCCTACAGCGCCACCTCCAGGCAGAACTAGGGTAGTTACCCGCTCCAACCACTGGATGGAAACGCACCTAATTCGAATTACTTTTTTGCGAACTTTCTAAAGATTTGCATCACCTTTTAGATGGAAACCCAGCTAGTGTGTGTCTGTGTGCATAGGTGTGTGCGTGCTTATCACACAAGCATGTGTGTGTGTATGTGCATGTGTATATGCGCTTGTGCGTTTGTGTGTGTGTGTATGTACGTGTTAATTTGTATGGATGTATGTGTGAGTAATTATTCAAACATGTGAGAGTGTGGGTGCATGTTTGTTAATATATGGTTGTGTCTGTGTGTTTGAGGGGGTGTCTGGATGTGTGTGTGTGTGTGGACATATGTCCATAGGTGCCCTGGGATTGGTGTTATTAAGAGCTGCAGCCAGAGCTGTGAGAGGCAGTAGATTACTACCAGCAGTCTCCGACAAACAGGCTAACAGTGGCCTTATTCATAGAGGAGAGACAAGCCTGTGAACCACGCTGTGTGGAAGGTAATGGAGGTGTGGCTGTTAAACGCTCACTGGCTCATTGAAACAAGCTGCTGGCTCAGTGTGAACTGACCTTTGGTGGAAGGTTACTGTACGGACCCAAACACAGTCGAGTGTACTTTAGAAAACTGGGATTCAAAACACACAGAGAGTATATGATAAGTCAGGAGTATATACTGTCAGCAAAGCACAGTCTGCAGTCTTGTGTGGGGTATTATTTCTCCAGTCTAACCCTGCTCCTCTTGTCTCCATATCTGCCTTTTCAAACTGTTATTTCAATCTCTTTTTTGCCTTGACTCTTGTTACCATTTCTGTTCTTCTGTGAGCTGCTGCTCTGAATATCTCTACCAGGTCATCGCTCCCTGAAGTGGTCATCTGCATGATTAGAGATGAGCGTCTTCTAACTGACCAGACCCCGGGGGGCGGCGGGCGTGGTCTCAGAGGCCTCCCAGTCTCCGAGGCGTCCCGGTGTCTGAGGCGTCCCGGTCACCGAGGCGTCCTGGTCTCCAAGGCGTCCCAGTCTCCGAGGCGTCCCGGTGTCTGAGGCGTCCCGGTCACCGAGGCGTCCTGGTCTCCAAGGCGTCCCGGTGTCCGAGGCGTCCCGGTGTCCGAGGCGTCCCGGTGTCCGTAGCGTCCCGGTGTCCGAGGCGTCCCGGTGTTCGTAGCGTCCCGGTGTCCGAGGCGTCCCGGTGTCCGAGGCGTCCCGGTCTATGCGGCGTCCCGGTGTCCGAGGCGTCCCGGCCCAGTGACGTCCCGGCTCAGTGACGTCCCGGCCCAGTGACGTCCCGGCCCAGTGACGTCCCGGCCCAGTGACGTCCCGGCCCAGTGACGTCCCGGCCCAGTGACGTCCCGATCCAGTGACGTCCCGGTCTCTGAGGCGTGACGTCCCGGTCTCTGAGGCGTGACGTCCCGGTCCAGTGACGTCCCGGTCCAGTGACGTCCCGGCCCAGTGACGTCCCGGTCCAGTGACGTCCCGGTCTCTGAGGTGTGACGTCCGGGTCCAGTGACGTCCCGGTCACCGAGGCGTCCTGGTCTCCAAGGCGTCCCGGTGTCCGAGGCGTCCCGGTGTCCGTAGCGTCCCGGTGTCCGAGGCGTCCCGGTGTCCGTAGCGTCCCGGTGTCCGAGGCGTCCCGGTGTCCGAGGCGTCCCGGTCTCTGCGGCGTCCCGGTGTCCGAGGCGTCCCGGTCTCTGCGGCGTCCTGATGTCCGAGGCGTCCCGGTCTCTGCGGCGTCCCGGTGTCCGAGGCGTCCCGGCCCAGTGACGTCCCGGCTCAGTGACGTCCCGGCCCAGTGACGTCCCGGCCCAGTGACGTCCCGGCCCAGTGACGTCCCGGCCCAGTGACGTCCTGGCCCAGTGACGTCCCGGCCCAGTGACGTCCCGATCCAGTGACGTCCCGGTCTCTGAGGCGTGACGTCCCGGTCCAGTGACGTCCCGGTCCAGTGACGTCAGGCCCAGTGACGTCCCGGCCCAGTGACGTCCCGGCCCAGTGACGTCCCGGTCCAGTGACGTCCCGGTCTCTGAGGTGTGACGTCCGGGTCCAGTGACGTCCCGGCCCAGTGACGTCCCGGCCCAATGACGTCCCGGCCCAGTGACGTCCCGGCCCAGTGACGTCCCAGTCCAGTGACGTCCCGGTCCAGTGACGTCCCGGTCCAGTGACGTCCCGGTCTCTGAGGCGTGACGTCCCGGTCCAGGTCATCGCTCCGGCGGCCCTGAAGTGGTCATCTGCATGATTAGAGATGAGCGTCTTCTAACTGACCAGACCCCGGGGGGCGGCGGGCGTGGTCTCAGAGGCCTCCCAGTCTCCGAGGCGTCCCGGTGTCTGAGGCGTCCCGGTCACCGAGGCGTCCTGGTCTCCAAGGCGTCCCAGTCTCCGAGGCGTCCCGGTGTCTGAGGCGTCCCGGTCACCGAGGCGTCCTGGTCTCCAAGGCGTCCCGGTGTCCGAGGCGTCCCGGTGTCCGAGGCGTCCCGGTGTCCGTAGCGTCCCGGTGTCCGAGGCGTCCCGGTGTTCGTAGCGTCCCGGTGTCCGAGGCGTCCCGGTGTCCGAGGCGTCCCGGTCTCTGCGGCGTCCCGGTGTCCGAGGCGTCCCGGCCCAGTGACGTCCCGGCTCAGTGACGTCCCGGCCCAGTGACGTCCCGGCCCAGTGACGTCCCGGCCCAGTGACGGCCCGGCCCAGTGACGTCCCGATCCAGTGACGTCCCGGTCTCTGAGGCGTGACGTCCCGGTCCAGTGACGTCCCGGTCCAGTGACGTCCCGGTCCAGTGACGTCCCGGCCCAGTGACGTCCCGGTCCAGTGACGTCCCGGTCCAGTGACGTCCCGGCCCAGTGACGTCCCGGTCCAGTGACGTCCCGGTCTCTGAGGTGTGACGTCCGGGTCCAGTGACGTCCCGGTCACCGAGGCGTCCTGGTCTCCAAGGCGTCCCGGTGTCCGAGGCGTCCCGGTGTCCGTAGCGTCCCGGTGTCCGAGGCGTCCCGGTGTCCGTAGCGTCCCGGTGTCCGAGGCGTCCCGGTGTCCGAGGCGTCCCGGTCTCTGCGGCGTCCCGGTGTCCGAGGCGTCCCGGTCTCTGCGGCGTCCTGGTGTCCGAGGCGTCCCGGTCTCTGCGGCGTCCCGGTGTCCGAGGCGTCCCGGCCCAGTGACGTCTCGGCTCAGTGACGTCCCGGCCCAGTGACGTCCCGGCCCAGTGACGTCCCGGCCCAGTGACGTCCTGGCCCAGTGACGTCCCGGCCCAGTGACGTCCCGATCCAGTGACGTCCCGGTCTCTGAGGCGTGACGTCCCGGTCCAGTGACGTCCCGGTCCAGTGACGTCCCGGTCCAGTGACGTCCCGGCCCAGTGACGTCCCGGCCCAGTGACGTCCCGGTCCAGTGACGTCCCGGAGTGTTGACGTACTGCTGATTGTAATCTCAGATGACACTGAGGGTCGGAGGCCGGAGATCTGAATCAGGTCTCCTCCGGCGCTGGAGCTTACGTGGCCACGATTACAGCGGCTGATTATTTTATGGCTCCCTTTTTTGACAGTTGTCATGGCAACAGGGACCTGGAGACTTTGCCATACACAGTGTGCGTGTGTGTGTGTGTGTGTGTGTATGTGTGTGTGTGTGTGTGTGTGTGTGTGTGTGTGTGTGTGTGTGTGTGTGTGTGTGTGTGTGTGTGTGTGTGCATGTGTGTGTGTGTGTATATGTGTTCTTGTCTGCATGTGCATATGAATATGAGTGGGTTTTGTGTGTGAGTGTATACATCTGGGGGTGTATGTTTATGTGTGTTTGTGTGCGTGTGTGTGTGTGCAGCCTGGTGTATCTGTGTGTGTGTGTGTGTGTGTGGGCAGCTTGGTGTATCGGTGTGTGTGTGTGTGTGTGTGTGTGTGTGTGTGTGTGTGTGTGTGTGTGTGTGTGTGTGTGTGTGTGTGTGTGTGTGTGTGTGTTCTTGTCTGCATGTGCATATGAATATGAGTGGGTTTTGTGTGTGAGTGTATGTATCTGGGGGTGTATGTGTGTATGTGTGTGTGCGCGATTGTGAGTGTGAGCATGTGTGTGTGCGTGTGTGTGACATCAGGATGGATCGTCCCCTGAGTGGTTGTAGACATCTCTAGAAGAGTAGCCCAGGCTCATTCAACACTGTCAAATGCTAAGGTCTCCGTACTCACAACCATGTATTAATATTTATGAATAACAATTTATGTTTATCCATCACTTACGCAATTTGTGCAAATTAGTAATGGTCTGTTTAGTTGACAAACTGGCTCCTTTGTGCCTCTCAGACTGTGAAACAACTCAGCTCTTCTTTCCTTAAGAATCAATACAAAAATAAGAATCGATAAAAATGTTTTTATTTGATTTTGGAACCACCGTGTGTTACAGTGTTAATCAGAATCAGGTGACGATTCATCATCCTGCTTATTGGATGATCACCTTTTCAGTGTCTCCATATCTTCATTGTTCAATGACAGGGGAGAATGACAGGGGAGAACTCCTCCTCAACAATACAACTCTAATACTCTCCTCTCATGGCCATCTCTAGTGCCTTACCATTCACTCCTCTCCCCTGACCTCCACCCCCACACCAGCACCAGCACCACCCCCACAACTACACCACCACCACTACCACCAGCACCATCACCACCTCCTGCACCACCACAACCAGCATAAAACCACCACTACCACCACCACCAATACCACCACCACAATCACCACCACTACCACCACCACCACCACCCCCGCAACTACACCACCACCACTACCACCACCACCATCACCGCCTCCAGCACCACCACAACCACCACCAAACCACCACCACCAAATCAACACCACCACCATCACAACTACACTACCAACACAAAACTACACCACCAACACTATACCAACACCACCACCACCACAACTACACTACCAACAAAAAACGACACCACCAACACTGTACCAACACCACCACCACCACAACTACACTACCAACACAAAACGACGCCACCAACACTATACCAACACCACCACCAATCCACCACTAACACCAACACCACCCTGGTGTGAACACGGTCCTGGTGTGGAAACGATGTGAACACGCTGCGGGCATGCTGCAGACACAGTGTGAACACGGTGTGAACACGGTGTGAACACTGTGTGGACATGGTGTGAACACGGTGCGGACACCGTGGGGTCCGCTGGACGTGTGTCTGCGAGGTTTGGTTTGGGGGTCTGGTGGGAGTGAGTCTGCAGGGTTTGGGGGTCCGGTGGGTTTGTGTCTGCAGGGTTTGGGAGTCTGTTGTGTGCATGTCTGCGGTAAACCACCCTGGTACATGGGAGAATAAAGCACCAGGAAAAGGGTCAGCGTCTGTATGTTACGTTCTCTGGGTTTCAGGGGATTATATCGCTGATATTTCATTGTGTCCCGTGAAGTGGAGCTGAGAAAGTCTGATAAAATATATATATTAACTTTATTATTGGAATTTTAAAATTGGCTGGTGACTTTAATAAGCGAGGTCCCCTTCCTGCGTGTGTGTCCTGCCACCGCCACGATTTACTGCTTTCATTACAGTTTGGGGGGGGGGGGGGGGTGGGGGGATGGGGGAAGACATTCAGGTCCTCCCCGGGACCCCGAGGGGGTCTGGGCATTGAGCCGAGGATGTTTTCCACGCCCCTGAAGAGGCCGTGCTCTGGTTGAGGAGGCTCTGCTTGTTATTCTCTTCTTCTACTGCACTCAGCTAATGGGGAAACCCTCGATGGGATGGTGGGAAGGCCTGAGTCTTCTTCACTGACTTCAATCTGTTGCTAACATCAGCTCTGAGTAGATAAAGTGTTTATATATCTATATATATATATATATATATATACATATATGTATATATTAGTGCTGTCAGTTTAATTGGTTATTAACGGTGTTAACGCAGGATTATCACTCTTTTGGCTTGGCAAACTTTGTCGTTTTTTCACCTGCTGTCTAGCAACAACTAGTCACATTGGAAAAACTACAACACCATACCGGATCTAGCTACACCAGAAACAAAGCAACAAGCAAGGATATGGAGCGAGTGAAAAACTCCTTGTGTGTCACTTTGTTCGAGCCTGCACAAGAGATCAATGTGGTCATTAGCTGTTACGTCTTTCTGACCAATTGCAGTTCAAGGCCCACCTGGGCTCTACCACTTCGGAAAGGGCCGCTCAGTTACTCCCCTCTAGACAAAATCAACTTGGTTGCGACGTTGACAGTTTGGGAGTGTTGCGCCTGTTGAGTGAGTGAGAGGTTGTGGGCGCACAGCTCAGGCTGCCGGACGGTGTGGGTGTCAGATTGACTCGGCTGCCAGATCGACTCGGGGTCCTGCGCTTAGAGATGACGTATCGACACTTGACGTATTGTGGTTACCCGCTGCTTGATGTTGCGGGTTCCAGGTACGAATGACACGTGTAGTCAGGGTTTAAAGCCGTACTCTGCATTTATTACACTCAACCGGGGTATACAGGGTCCACATGTATATGACTTAGGGTCTCCGTGAGCCTCTAGTCCGTTGTCGCCCCGTGGGCTTCCTTGCTCTCCTTCGCTCCCGGTCCCTTCTGTCTGTCCTCGTGGCCCTTTTAAGATGGCCTCCGCTCCTCTCGGCAGGTGTCCCCCAATCACGCTGATTGGGGAGAGAGAAGTGGTGCTCTCTATCGCAAGTCAGTGGGTGGCGGCGGTATATGCCGTCGACTACCGCACCTCGGACCCGCCCGGGCCGAGGTTTAAGGGGCGGGATGCCACAGTATCGACACAAGCCAACGGACAAACCCGGAAGGGTTGTTTATAAACGGGACTCAATCATGGACATAAAAAGAAGGCTCAATCCGTTTGGGTTTTGATTTCATTGAACGCAGCCCGTTCTTTCGCACAACAAAGCCATTGGAAACACTTCTAAAAGCACTGATGAATGCATCTGTAACCCAGTTCCTGTTAGGGACTCTTATTCTGAAGGAGGAGAACGGAAGTGTCTGCGTGTGGGTCGCTGTTTTGACTCTGTGTTGGGAGCGCTGGAAATAAAGTGGATCGCCCCGTTCAGTGAATGGAGTTAACCGATTCTTCTTTTATATATAACCCAAGTATATGCAACAATAATCTGTGCATTAGATTATTATTCATAGATACAAAACAAAAGGAGATCGTTAATACTTGGGAATAACATGGGAATGAATGAAACGCGCATGCGCATTTAAAAGACAGCGTTTACAGGAAGTGCGCCATTATTGCGCGTCTAGGACCCCGAGTCGATCTGGCAGCCAAGTCAATGTGACACCCACAACGGCACTGCAGGGAACTTTTATAAACATAATATTGTTATCCCGCAGTAATCAGCCCGACAGCCACGAAACGTTAATGGCCAACCGGGAATTTTTCGACTCTCCCAATTACCACTCCGCCACCCTGGTGTGTGTGTGTGTGTGTGTGTGTGTGTGTGTGTGTGTGTGTGTGTGTGTGTGTGTGTGTGTGTGTGTGCGCGTGCGTGTTTGTGTGTTTGTGTGTTTGTGTGCAGGCGTAATTCGATAGCCTGGTAATGTGTATAGTCCTACGTAGGCCTACGGTAGGAATATTCATACTGGTTTAAATAATAAATGTTATAGTATTTCCCATTTTTGCTAAGCAAGAGTTTTGTTCGAAAGTTCAGTGATTTAAACAAATAAAAGCCTGGGTTATTAAAGTTTTATTGTAGACCTACCACTGACATACCTGATGTCAAGTGGACCGGGTTGAATTCACTGCGGGTCTCTCTTCTTATATCCATACCAAATATATTATATTACTGTCCTTCTCAACACTCTCACTCACTAAAAGGCTGGCAGCACGAAATCAAGGGATATTTAGAATAGAAAAAAATTGCGATTAATCGCAAGTTAACTATGACATTAATGCGATTAATCGCATATATATATATACGCTTGACAGTATATCTATATATATATATAAATGTAGATGTAAATGGACTGCACTATACGTTTCGTCAGACACTTTTGTCCAAACAGAGAGATTGGACTGGTTCATTTTGGTTTGTGTGTGAGTCTGCCTGTGTGCATTAGTGTGTGCGTGCATGTCAGTGTGTGTGTGTGTGTGTGTGCGATATTCTCAGTGTGTGTGTGTGTGTGTGTGTGTGTGTGTGTGTGTGTTTGTGTGTGTGTGTTTGTGTGTGTGTGTGTGTGTGTTATGTTGTCAGTGTGTGCTGCATGCACATCTTGCAGGGCTCTTCCTGGGTGTCAGAGACCAGCCTCGGCCCGGACCCTGAGGACCTCATGGGAGACTCCCTGGCTGGGTACATGTTTGAAGTGCAGCGCCCCGCCTGCTGCAGCAGCAGACCGTGTTCCGGAGAGCTTCCTGTTTGGGGCAATCTGTCCAGAGGAAGTTGCACATCAGTCGCCCACATGTCATTTTTGAACATGTCTGCCTGCCTGTCGGTCTGTCTCTATGTTTCCATGTCTGTGGGTCTTCGGGTCTCTCTCCCCGTCCTTAAGTATGTGTGTGTACCTATCATACGTGTGTCGGTTTGCCTTTCTTTCTGTCAGTCAGTCCTTGAAGTTTATGCATTATACGAGTTTGCGGAAACTGAGACGCACTTAAAGAACTAGTGCACATATGCTGGCCAGTGTGCGCCCTATATGTTTGCGTGAAGTTGTTTATCTGTTTCAGTGCATGGGTGTGTGTGGGTTTTATTGCAGTTTCTGGCTTTTCCCTGCCTTTCATTTAGTATTTCTCCCATTGTAAACACGACACCTTAACTGCATACACATGTTATCACAACCTTCTGAAGAGAGAGAGAGAGAGAGAGAGAAAGAGACAGAGAGAGAGAGACAGAGAGAGAGAGAGAGAGAGAGAGAGAGAGAGAGAGAGAGAGAGAGAGAGAGAGAGAGAGAGAGAGAGAGAGAGAGAGAGAGAGAGCGAGAGAGAGAGAGAGAGAGACTTTTGACTTTTAAAATACTTTTATTTCATCACTCAGACATGTGATACATCATAAAAGAAAAACCTCATCTTTCCTCTCTGTTAAATCAAAACAACAAAAAAATTATAATAACATTTTTTTGGAGCTAAAACCGGAAAGAGATTCCATCAGTGGAGTCCACTGAACATATAGCTCCACCAATGCACCAACGCTGATTGAAAAACAAAAGCTCATCAGTCATTTTAAGGTATGCAAAATCAGCTGCCACCCTGGTCCTGACCATCGTTTTAAACACCCCCACCAAGTCCTTCCCATTGCCCTCCTCCATCTCAGTCTTGTGGGTTTTATAGATGGCCAGCTTTACCTGTCCAAATAGGAAATTTGCCAATGTGCATTCCCCTTTTCTCCCTTTAGTGTACCTCACTGAGGAAACAAACAGATTGTGGTTAAAAAGAAAGCCAAGTTTCCCCAACAATGTCTGTAGAAGAGAAAACAAAGGTAACAGTCTGGAGCATTCAGTGAAAAAATGAAAAACCGTGTCCGGGGCCGGGCAGAAAGGGCAGGTTGGCATGACTTCATGGTTGAACCTAGACACAAAGCGATTAGTAGGGATGGCCAAGTGAAGGACGCGCCACTGCAAATCCCCCACTCTTTTGGAGATGGGAGGCTTGTACAGCAACCTCCATGTGGGAGAAAAGTCTGGTGGAAACTGTCCATGTTCCCGCCACTTGGTGTCTGGACGACTGACCAGCTGATTGAAAAACAAGGATTTGCAGCATATGTTATAAAGTGACTTTCGGTCAACTGAGGCTAGACTTAAATCAGTAAGAGCATTAAAAGTCAACAGGTGTCCCCCTCCTCTCGATGCACACCTGGGAGATATCCGAAGTTCAGGGAAAGCCACCTGTTCTGGTGTTCCAGCTACAACGCTGTTTGCTGCAGCACGGAGACTGTTCGGGAGGGAGACTCTGAGCCTACCCAACAGGTCAGCCACCAGGCGCAGAGACCTCAGTCCAGTCTGGGCACTAACCTCCAGTGCCAACTTCCACCTCCCGTTCTCATGGTCCAACAGGTCTCCTAACTTGGTTATACCTGCTCCCATAAATGCCGAGATCAGGCTATCCCCGACTCTCTCCTGAGTGGGCATGAGAGGATTAAAGAAAAGGGGCTCCTCTGTACCATAGTTTTGATCCGGAGTTCTAGACACAGTTAATATATTCCATGCTTCCAAAACAGATTTAAAGAAAAAAGGTAGATGAAACCCTTGTATCCATTGAATATTTGCCATCAGAAAGAAATGTCTGTCCAGTGAAAAAGCCCCGATACCATGCATCACTGACCTCGCAAAGGAAACCCAAAGCACACTGTCCGGCGCATAGAGGAGACATTGAGCTGTCTGCAGTCTCATGGAGGCAACCTTACTTGCCAGGTGAATCAGTCCCTGCCCTCCTTCAGCCACTGGCAGACACAAAACCCCCGGGGCCAGCCAATGATAGCCATCCCAAAAGAAATGCACAAAGCCTTTTGGAGACTACAGAGGAGTGAGACAGGGGGGTCAAGTACAAACGCTTTGTGCCACAACATTGATGCCGCCAGGTTATTGACCACCAGCACCCGTCCTCTATATGAGAGCTGCGGTAAAATCCACCTCCAGCGTTGCAACCGACCTGTTATCTTCTCCTCCATCCCCTCCCAGTTCTTACTCATATATCCAACCGTTCCCAGATATACCCCCAAAAATTTAAACCCCTCCAAATTCCAGGCACAACGTTGTGGCAGAACCGGTGGTGTTGAGTCCTGCCAATCTCCGATTAATAGGGAAGAACATTTCTCCCAGTTAACCTTAGCGGACGCGGCTCTTTGGTAGGTTTGTAAAGCCTGGGAAAGAACCTGCACATCCTCCTGCGACTGCAAAAACACTGTTACGTCATCCGCATAGGCTGTAAGTGACACGGTAGGGGCCTGTGAAATCCCTGGTGCAGCGATGGTGCCCAGGCGTGCCCTCAGCATCACAAGGAGAGGTTCAATAGAAATTGCATAAAGAAGCTCAGAGAGGCCACACCCCTGCCGTATTCCTCTAGACACAGAGAAAGGTCTGGTGAGTGAGCCATTTATCTTAAGGATGCTATAAATGTCTTTGTATAGCAACTTGATGAGGCCTACGAAAACTGGACCAAACCCAAAAGCCTCCAAAGTTCTAAACAGAAAACCATGATCGACCCGATCAAAAGCCTTCTCCTGGTCTAAGGAGAGAAGGCCCAGGTTCAGTTTATGATAAGCTGCTGTGGTTATGATGTCACGAACCAGAAACAGGTTATCAAAAATCGATCGATTTGGGATACAATATGTTTGATCTCGATGGACCACTGAGCCTACTACAGCCTTTAACCTGTTGGTGAGTGCTCTTGAGAAGATCTTTGCGTCCACACATAGGAGGGAGACAGGGCGCCAATTTTTTAAGTATCCCAAATCCCCTTTTTTGGGGAGCAGAGAGAGGACTGCCCTGCGACAACTCAAAGGGAGATTTCCCTGTTCAACAGACTCCTGGAGGACGGTATGCAGGTCAGGCCCTAAAAGAGACCAGAAAGCCTTATAGAATTCACCCGACAGACCATCTAACCCAGGTGACCGGCCAGAGTTCTGCTGTTGCACCGCCTGAGTGAGCTCACTGTAGGAGAGGGGGTGCTCTAGACTCAGGGCCTCCTCATCTCCTAATCGTGGTAGACCTTGTAGGAGCTCATCCACCGCAGATACATCACAATCTTCAGCTCTAAACAAATCTTCGTAAAAAACCAATGAAAGTGACCTGATGTCAGCTGAGTCAGTTGTCTCTCTTCCACCAGGGAGCTTGAGACACTGCATATTTTCAGTTTTTGATGTCCGCTTCTCCAGTCCAAAGAAGAATTTTGTGGGGCCATCCATGTCTGCATAAAGTAGATAGCGGGCCCTCACTAGGGCCCACTCCCCCCTATCCTCCAGAAGGCTCCTGAGTTGTAACTTATTTTGGTTCAGATAGGTCTCAAACCCTGCCATATCCCTACCACTCGCCTTCGCAGTTATAAATAAAATCTCTTGTTCTAGAGCTTCAAGTTTTATCCTTACCGCTCTGGTGGAATTTGCGGTGTATTGCTGACAAAACAATCGAATCTGGACTTTCCCAAGGTCCCACCACTGAGTTAGGGACTTGCATCGTGCTTTCTCCACCCTCCAGGTCTCCCAAAAAAAGGTGAAAGAACTCACAAACCCCTGATCCTGAAGTAGCCTACTGTTAAAACGCCAGTACGGGCTCTTCGGCCTAGTGTGGTGACAATTGAAACAGTGACATAGTGATGGTTAGACAGGCCCATCGGGGTGATACTAGTCTTAATAAAACGTCCCCTATCCTGTTTTCTGACATAAATACGGTCTAGCCTTGCCCCTGATAGCATGTTTCGATTAGTTTTCAACCAGGTGTACTGTCTAGACCCTGGAAATTCCTCTCTCCACACGTCCACAAGGCCATGGTAAGCTATCAACGCCCTCAGCTCATTGGCTGATTGGGGATGAGGCTCATCATGGTTCCTATCCAAAGTGTGGTCCAGTGTGGAGTTAAAATCCCCACTTAGAATCAGAACATTATCTGGGGGGCATCTTTTTAGTGCGTCAGACAGTGCTTTAAAAAAAAAAAACACATCTCTCCTGGCCTAGGCAAGGAGCATAGATATTGAAGAAAGAAAAAAACATTCCATCTAAGGAGGCATCAACCCTATGTAGGCGTCCTGCTATTATGCTCACATGAGACAAACCTTGCCAAGGTAGACCAGGAGAGAGAAGAGTAGCTACTCCAGCACTAACACTAGAACAATGACTGAAAAACACTGGTCCCTTCCATTCCATTTCCCACTGAGGCTGGTTATCTTGGTCGGAGTGACACTCTTGTAAAAAGACAACAGACGACTGTTTAAGACGAATATATTCCAGTAGTGCCGCTCTTTTCTTAGCATTTCTACAGCCATTGATGTTTAGGGTCCCAAGAATAATAGTGGCCATGAAGATGGTAAGAAAACCCAACTGTAAAAACAAGTTATGAACACTCATTGGGAGGTACTGTGGATTTGGCCCGACTACTTAATTCAGCCCTTACTGTACTCTGCAGTTTCTTGATTCGGAAACGCTTCTGTATGGTAAGCTCTGTCATGGTGGCATTCCTTAAGGCCGCAGTAGAGGAGAGGAGAAACAAATTATAGTCAGGAAAGAAAGATGTAAGGCTTATCTTACGCTGACCCTTTGTGTCATCCAGAAATTTGTTTAGTCTGGTAATAGAATACAAATTCTGCTTACCCTTCCGAACAAACTTCCCTGGAAACTCCACACTCTCCCCTACAGGCTGCTGCACATTCTCCATGGTCACTTCCTGGTACTCGTTAAAATCAATTTCTGATTCATTCTCAGAAAGCGCCCCACTCCTCTCCAAAGAGCGCGTTCTGCGCCCAGTTTTCGCCCCCGCCTGGCCCCCACGGCTCTTCGCTTTACGCTTGCCGCTGCTCCGTTCTGGTTGACTGGCCGGTTTCAGATGCTGCAAACCCGCCGTTTGGTGCGCGTCCTCTTCAGCGGCGTCCTCCAGCGACGCGGCGATCTCTGCGTTGTCCTCAGCGGCATCCTCCAACGACGCGGCGATCTCTGCGTCCTCCAGCGACGCGGCGATCTCTGCGCCCTCCTCCGCGGCGTCCTCCTCCGTGGCGTCCTCCAGCGATGCGGCGATCCCTCGGTCCTCATCAGCTTCGCTGGTCGGTTGGCGCTGAGATGTCAGAAAAAAACTTTTCTCCCGCCAGTTGAACGCCCCCTGTGCTCCAGCACCAGAAGGACCAGGGATCTGGGAGTCCACCACCGGTCCCGGTGCCAAAGGTGCGGGATCAGGGGACGGTAAATCCGCAATAGGTCCCGTTGGTAATGGTGCGGGACCGGGTGTCTCCGCAACAGGTACCATTGGTGTTGGTGCGGGACCGGGCATACGTTCACCCTGCGCCGGCTCCCCAGAAGCCCGACTCGCCGTCGCTGCACCTGCAGTGTTCTTGGCCCCAGAAGGCCGTCCTCCCTGCTCTGTACCCGGGCATGATCCCTTGAAATGTCCGTGTTCTCCACAAGCGAAACATTTCATGGAGTTTGTGGAAATGTATATAACATAGTCCTTCCCTCCCTGCGTCAGCTTAACAGCTACGTCCAGGTCCCGATGCTGTTCACTCAAAATCATGAACGTTTGTAATCTGAAGCTCTCCACATGAAATAAAGTCTGCTTTTTAAAGCCGACTAGAACCGGCCTTATAGGTGCCGTTTGTTTCCCGTATCTGGATAGGATCCTCTCCAAAATCTCATCTTCAAAATAAGGGGGTACATTAGAGAGAACAACCCTCTTGGCCGGGGACGATAGAGGTAAAACTTGAACAAATAAGTCCTTAATGACAAGCCCTTCCTCGATCAATTTATCCACCAAAGCGGTTTCCGATAAAAAAACCACAATGGCCTTATTCATACGGGAGGCAGATCTGATTTTCTTTCCACCTCCAATTACCTCGCACATTGCCAACAGAACATCCTCCACCGTAACCGAGGCGTCCGGCACGCACCTACAGCAATGCTTGGGAGTGAGTACGAGACGGGGCTTCGCAGAACCACCTGTCGTGGCCATTCTACCAAATGTTTGTTCGCAGTAAAACTGCGGCTGGCGAAGCGCCAAGCCGGTCAAACGCGACCTTTTTAGACAAAATTACACTTGACTTTAGACAGCTACTTGTTAGAAAATAAATAAATAAAAAAGACGCCAACATTGGCAAAAAAAACGGAAAAAATTACGCACTACTCTCAACACGACCAGCTCCGTCAGAGAGAGAGAGAGAGAGGGAGAGAGAGAGAGAGAGAGAGAGAGAGAGAGAGAGAGAGAGAGAGAGAGAGAGAGAGAGAGAGAGAGAGAGAGGGGGAGAGAGAGAGGGAGAGAGTATGAAGACAGACATGAAGTCCGCTAAACAGTCCAGGTTAATGAACATGAGGAAGATGCGACCGATGCAGGGCTAATGGCTTCCCTGCAAGGCCGTCACCTCTGTATGTTTAGCTCCAATGACCCTGGTTTGATCCCAGCTGGTGGTCATTTGCTAGATATCATTTGCGCACACACAAACACAAACACACAGTTTCACAGAATCCAGTTTTTCAGGAGATTATTATTTGCTGGAAATAAACCTATTTGTGTGTATGTCTGTGTGGTCACATAGCCGTTTGTTTATTTGTGTGTGTGTTGGTAAATGAGTGTGTTTGTGTGGAAATCTTCAGAAGTCCATATCAGCCTTCAGAAGATAACACTAAGCCCTCATAAAGGATCTCCACTTCCTCGCTCCTTCCTCCTTCCTCTCCAGCCCGCCTGGTTAATCTCTCCCTCTTTCAGCTCAGACAATTTTCTTTCCCCAAAAAGATATTTCTAATTCCTTCTCCTCCGTCAACTGCATTCCTTTTCTGTGTTGCTCCAAAGTCCACTCCTCAGTGGAAGGCCAGCAGCCCCTACCTCCCGTGCTGATGTAGCCTCCACCCAATGGAAACTCCTTGGGCATCTGATGGTGACACGGTCATACGTCATCTAAAAGCAAATGGGCTTCTGCCAAACACATAGCTTCTCTGATTGAACATATCTCTCTTACACTCTGTCACTTTCTCTCTCTGCGACTAACACTTACTCTGAAGGCCAGTCTTTACCTGTTGCTTATTTGTCCCAATGAGTTTTAGTTAATTAATGGCATGAGTTCCAAAGGGCAGCAGTAGCTCAGAAGGTAGAGCGGGTTGACTGGTAACCGGAAGGTTGCTAATGCGAACCCCGACTCGTGTCCCTGAGCATGACGCCTCACCCGTACTGCTCCTGAACGGCTGTGTGTCGCCTTGCGTGGTTGTTTCGCAGTCCTCGTGAATGTGTGAATGAATTGTAGTACGTAGCTTTCGATAAAACCATCAAGAAAATGCCCCAATTGTAAATGTTTCCATACGCCGACGGCTCCATGCTGCTGCAGTATCATCGGTTCAGGGTATCGATATTTATCAGTCATCTGAAAAACTGCTTGTTTTGTAACCTTTTGAGCGTGTCTGTGAAGAGACTGTGTAGGAGCCATTTGAGACCTTTTTTGAGTATTCAGTTTGATATTTTAGTTTGTGTGACAAAATTATTATTAGTGATCTTATTTGTATTGAATTGTCCCAAATTAGGAAATTGTCATTTGTTTCTGAGTGTGTGCCCCCTATAGGTCAGGCACTAGTTGACTATAGCATAAAGGTGTGCCAGGCCAAGGAGAGTGGAGAGTTCCGGCCTGCGAATACCATTATTGACCGTGAGCAGAACGTGCCTACAGGACATGAACCTGTCATGAACCTGACGGGACCGTGGCGAGGAAACGCAACTGAGCTGAACCAACAAACAAAGAAACAAAGACAAAACTTCAATGCTTTAATTTACATCTGTTAGAAATAAACAAAGTCAAGTTCATTATAGCCACGTCTCATGGACTCTACTTTCACGCGTTCAACAAGGCAAACACCGGAACTCACAAGAAGTGGTAAAACAATTGACAAGTTTTAGCCATTACAATAGTCAATAATGACGCAACTTTGGACCTTTTGATGGATCATTACTGGATATAATTGCATTACCCTTGGAACAAGCCAACCCTTGGATTACTACGAACCTTTCACTGAGAAGCAGCAGCGCGCCATGCGCAACAAACAAACCAATCAATTAACTTGATCGGAGGTATGTTCGCTTCCCATTTGAATGCAATGTACTATGAATGGACTATACTTTTGAAACCTTGTTTGTGCACATTTTGAACCCAAGAAACACAAGTATTTTTGGAAACCCGACGTTTATAGTTTGACTTAACGTCGGGGAATTGAAGCCATATCGTGCATGGACAAACGCAATTTACGCATACAGAGCACGATAGAAAGGCTTTTTGTTGAAATTCTGGGTTTGATGAAGTTGATGAACAGTTTTTGTGAGAACGAATGAAAATTGTATTGATATAAGATGACGGATCCCGTGAAGGAGGCCAGTTTGGGCCTACCTGAAGAAAACCTCAATGAAGCAGCCAGATTGCGAGGTCTGGCAAATTGTCTCATTTGACGAGACGAATGAACATTGTAAATACTTTGATGAATGACGAAACAAGTTTTAATGAAGTGAAAAGTAATATGGTTATGTTTAATAACATGTTAGAGGAATACAAATCTCTTCATGATTCATACCAAGAAATGTTAGAAGAGGAAGATCGAAATGAGGATACTAAGTCCTGGTATGCACCGAGGCTTGAGCCGATAACCACCTTTTTAGCCAACGTCACGAGGTGGATAGATTCAATTGAAAATCGTTTGCATGAAGTTACCGTTTCCTATACTGGATTGGAAAGTAATCCTGATATCAGTGTCGGGCCTACTGAGGAAGATAGGCTGTCCTTGAGAAGCACTAGCTCTGTTTCATCCACGACATCTGTGCGCATCCGTGCAGAGGCAGACAGAGAAGCACTACTCGTTAAGGCTGCAGCTTTACAGAAAAAGCATGCGTTAGAGGATGAGCAAGATGAACTGAGAAAGGAGGAAGATGAACTGAGAAAGAGAAAGGAGCTCAGCAGAAAGAGAATGGAGGCTCATGACTTACAAGCTGAATTGTCTGCAACTACAGCCAAAATTAACTATCTCAGAAATGCTGAAGCACAAGCTGTTGATACAACATTCAATGCATTTAACCATACAGAATTTAATGCAATGAATTCGTATTATGAGGAGAATATTGAAAAGATTTCTGGACCAATTGCTGAACAGACTGTAAGAGATACAAGGCCTAAAGATGGGGTTCATGTGCAATTCCCTGTTTTGACCACAACAGCTAGAACACCTAGAATACCTAGAATACCTAGAATACCTAGAATGCCATCTCTTTCACCCTCTTTCAGTACTGCTAGACCAGTGCATGACCAGAGCCACGCTCTCCAGAATATGTCTTTAGAGAGCTTTTCAGTTCCACAGGGAGGACAGGTACCTGACAATCTTACCAAAATTCTGGAAAAGCAAAATCAGTTGACAAGTCTCCTAGTGAAACAACAATTGTTACATACTTTGCCAAAAGGAGATCTTGCAGTTTTTGATGGTAATATTTTACAGTACAATTCCTTTATTCATTCCTTTGAACACATCATTGAAAGTAGAACAGACAACAACCAAGACAGACTACAATTTCTCATCCAGTATACAAAAGGACAAGCTCAGCAGCTTGTCAAAAGTTGTCAATTCATGGATGCAAATAGAGGCTATATAAAAGCAAGGCAATTGCTTAAAGAGCATTTTGGAAATGGCTACAGAATCTCGTGTGCCTACATTGAAAAGGCCCTTGCGTGGCCAGTGATCAAATTAGAGGAACCAAGAGCTTTGCAGGACTTTGCATTGTTTTTGAGAAGTTGCTGCAATGCCATGGAACAACTTCAGTACATGGAGGAGTTAGACACAATTTCTAACATGAGAAAAATCATTTTCATATTACCATATAAGTTAAGAGAAAGATGGCGCTCAAAGGCTTGCGAAATACAACAACGTGATATCAGAGTGAGAATGGCTGACCTGGTATCTTTCATTGAAAAACAAGCTTCCATTGTCTCAGATCCAGTTTTTGGTGACATTCAGGAGCCTAGCTCCAGCAGGGTCACATCCAGACCCCCAGTGAAGGCACATCCTACAGGTAGTTTTGCTACACAAGTTGACGTGAAGCCGATTCAGCGGACGTCAGAGGAAACCAGGACACGAGACCAACCAAGAGCAAACCAAAACATGGTGCCAGATAAAGCATGTCTCTTCTGCAATGGTAAGCATGAGCTCATGACATGTGTTCAGTTTGATTCAAGACCACATGAAGAGAAAATTGAATTTGTAATGCAGAATGGAGTCTGCTTTGGATGTCTGGCAAAGGCTGGACACATCAGCAAGGACTGTGGGAAACGTCTCCAGTGCACCATCTGCAACAAGCAGCATCCAAGTGCCTTGCATATCAAAGAGACCACACTGAAGAGCCTGCAGGTGTCTGTCAAAGCTGATGAACATACTGGGGCCGGTAATGTACAGAATTGCACTTTGTCCATTGTACCTATTCAAGTAAAAAGCACAAGAGGTAGTACGATTATTAACACCTATGCCTTTCTAGATCCTGGCAGCTCTGCTACTTTTTGCACAGAAAATCTCCTGAACAAGCTGAACATCAGAGGAAAAAGGACCAACATCCTCTTAAGGACAATGAACCAAGAACAATCTGTGATTACCTACATGGCAAATGGAATAGAGGTTAGTGCGTTGAACGAAAACAACTTTATTGCACTCCCTGAGGTGTACACACAAAAGAGTATGCCTGTAGACACCGACAGCATTCTAAAGACAGAAGAGCTAGCTAGGTGGCCTTACTTGAGTGAGATCCAGATCCCGAAAATCAAGGCTGAAGTGGAGCTGTTGATTGGCAACAATGCTCCCAAAGCAATTGAACCATGGGAAATAATAAATAGTCGTGAAAATGGGCCATATGCTGTGAAGACCCTATTGGGATGGGTTGTTAATGGTCCTCTAGATGACAGTGTTGTGACAGACAGCAGTGGGCATCAGAAAGTTACTGTCAACAGAACATCAGTTGCAAAGCTGGAAGATTTGATTGTACAACAGTACAATCATGACTTCAATGAGAAATTAGATGACAAAGAAATGTCAATAGAGGACAAAAGATTTATCAAAATTGCAGAGCAGTCAATCACGCTCAAAGATGGACATTACAGCCTAGACTTACCTTTCCGGAAAGAAAGACCTGTCATGCCCAACAACTACCAGGTTGCAGAGCAGCGCCTAATAGGCCTGAAAAGGAAGTTCAAAAGAAATGAAACATTCAGAAATGAGTACACAGAGTTTATGGAGGATGTGATCAGCAATGGACATGCTGAGGTGGTGCCACAAGCTGAACTTGAAAGAGAAGACGGCAAGATATGGTTCATCCCACACCATGGTGTTTTTCACCCTAAGAAAGGCACTATTAGAGTGGTTTTTGACTGTGGCGCAACATTTCATGGAACATCACTGAATGCTGAACTCCTCCAGGGTCCAGACCTGACCAGCACACTCATTGGTGTTCTCACAAGATTCAGACAACATCCTATGGCTCTCATGGCTGACATTAAATCAATGTTTCACCAAGTCAGAGTCTCAAACTCTGATGTTGACTTTTTACGCTTCCTGTGGTGGCCTAAAGGTGACGTGTCTTTATCCCCTGTTCAGCATCGCATGACAGTGCATCTGTTTGGAGCAGTGTCGTCTCCGAGCTGCGCAAACTTTGCGCTCAGACAAACTGCCAAAGACAATAGCATCTGTTTTGATCGAGAAGTGATAAGCACAATTGAAAACAATTTTTATGTTGATGATTGTTTAAAGTCTCTTGAAACAGAAAATGAATCCGTCGACCTGGTGAGAGACCTTACCTGTGTTTGCCACAAGGGAGGATTCCATCTAACCAAATGGGTGAGTAACAGTCGCACTGTACTGTCTCATATCCCCAAAGAAGACCGAGCGACTGAAATGAAAGAACTTGATTTGGACAGGGACAAACTCCCTACAGAAAGAGCCCTAGGGTTGTTATGGTGTGTAGAAAGTGACACATTCAAGTTTAACATCTCTGTGAAAGATAAGACGCACACCAGAAGAAACATTCTCTCAATGGTCAGTTCTATCTATGACCCGCTTGGTTTCCTGTCTCCTCTAACTCTACCTGCTAAGTTGCTGCTTCAAGATCTTTGCAGAAAAAAGTGCAGCTGGGACCAGGAAGTACCACAGGCTGCATCAGAGAAGTGGAGGAAATGGCTGACCGGTCTTGACGAATTGGAACACTTCAGAGTGGCTCGCTCTGTGAAACCAGATGGAATCGGAAGGTCCACACAGGCTGAACTCCATCACTTCTCAGATGCTAGTGACTTCGCATATGGAACAGTAAGCTATATAAGACTGACAGAGGGAAAACACACTGTGCATGTAGCTTTCATGCTTGGCAAGGCCAGAGTAGCACCTTTGAAGCAGACGACAATACCACGCCTGGAGCTTGTGGCGGCTGTCTTGGCTGTTGGAGTAGACAAAATGCTCAGAAAAGAACTAAACATCACACTCAACAGCTCGACATTCTGGACAGACAGTCAGACAGTCTTAAAGTACATTGCAAATGAACACACAAGATTCCGCACATTCGTAGCCAATAGAATCTCTGTCATTAGAGAGAACACTGATGTCACACAGTGGAAATTCATTGGAACAAAGCTGAATCCAGCTGATTTAGCATCTAGAGGAATGAGTGCAGACACATTCATCAAATGCAGAAAGTGGATCCACGGACCAGAGTTCCTGTGGAAATCAGAAGATGAGTGGCCACAGAACCCATTAGAAGCCATGCCACTCTCACACGATGACCTTGAGGTCAAGAGATGCACAGCAGTGTACAGTACTGTGATTAAGACGCAGAACAATCCGACATAGCAGTTGCTTGAATACTTTTCAAGTTGGAATAAGTTAAAAAGAGCTGTCGTGTGGTACTTGAAATTTAGAAACCTTCTTCTTGCCCTCAGTGTGAATAGAAAGATGCAGTGTAAAGTGTCTCCACAATCACAGACAAGAAGCCAGAGCAAAATGCTGGAGAGCAAGAGAAAAGCCAGCAAGAGTGAACTTGGCAGCCAATGTATTTCCCTGGATGACCTGATGAAGGCGGAGAAAGCAATCGTAATGTTCTGTCAGCATCAAAGCTATCCAGAGGAAATGGCAAAGCTGGCAAAGACGAAATTTGTTGGAAAAGGACTAGGGCGGAACAGCACCATCTACAAACTGGATCCTGTACTGGAGAATGGAGTCTTAAGAGTAGGAGGAAGACTCAGCAAGGCTGCAATGCCTGGGGAGGCTAAGCGTCCCATAATCCTGCCCAAATACATTCATGTCGCCGCACTAATACTTAGACACATTCATGAGCAGCTTGGACATGGTGGGAGAAACCATGTTCTCTCACAACTTCGAAAAAGATTTTGGATTGTTAATGCCAACTCCGCAGCTCGCAAAGTCATATCCAAGTGTGTTGTGTGCAGATGTGTCCGGGGAAGAATTGGAGAACAAAAGATGGCAGACCTGCCGAAAGAAAGACTCGAAGCTGACCTTCCACCTTTTAGCAATGTAGGTGTTGATTACTTCGGGCCTTTTGAAACAAAAAGAGGTAGAAGCCTAGTCAAGCGCTATGGTGTCATTTTTACTTGTATGTCAAGTAGAGCAGTACATTTGGAGATGGCACACTCCTTAGACACAGACTCTTGTATTCACGCTCTGAGGCGGTTCATAAGCAGAAGAGGTCAGGTGACACACATCCGCTCTGACAACGGAACTAACCTCGTAGGAGCTAAAAGAGAATTACAAGATGCCATCTCAAACTGGAACAAAGAAAAGATTCAGAACACAATGCTCCAGAAAGGTATTCAGTGGACCTTCAATCCACCAGCAGCCTCACATCATGGAGGGGTGTGGGAGAGGCTTATCCGTATGGTCAGGCAGACTCTCAACTCCATTGCTCATGAACAACCACTTGATGACGAAGGTTTGCAAACACTTTTCTGTGAGGTGGAAAGCATTCTGAACAGTCGCCCTATCAGCACAGTTCATGAAGATGATTCTGATCTTGAGGCATTAACACCTAATCATATTCTTCTCCTGAAGTGCCATCCTGCTTTTCCCCCTGGACTATTTCAGAAGTCAGACACATACACCAGACGGCGCTGGAAACAAGTTCAGTTTCTTGCCGATCTTTTTTGGAAGAGATGGACCAAAGAATACCTACCCCTTTTACAGGAAAGACAAAAATGGACTACAGTCAGGAAAGGATTCCAAGTAGATGACATTGTGATGGTAGTGGACAGTTCAGCCCCTCGTGGGTCTTGGAACCTTGGAAGAATAATAGAAGTCAAACCAGATTCCAGAGGTTTGGTGAGGACAGTGAAAATTATTACGAAGACTGGCGTGTTTGAGAGGCCAATAACCAAGCTCTGTCTGCTTCTGGAAGGAGCAGAAAAGATGACCACAAAGTCATCGGCCAGAGATAAGTAGTACCTACTCATGTTATGATTTGAGTTAATGGTAACAATAAACTACAAAGAATTTATGCTCCTTTATGATTTGAGTGTTGTAATAGTTGCCCATGCACACTATTAGGGGCCGGTGTGTAGGAGCCATTTGAGACCTTTTTTGAGTATTCAGTTTGATATTTTAGTTTGTGTGACAAAATTATTATTAGTGATCTTATTTGTATTGAATTGTCCCAAATTAGGAAATTAGGAAATTAGGAAAAATTGTCATTTGTTTCTGAGTGTGTGCCCCCTATAGGTCAGGCACTAGTTGACTATAGCATAAAGGTGTGCCAGGCCAAGGAGAGTGGAGAGTTCCGGCCTGCGAATACCATTATTGACCGTGAGCAGAACGTGCCTACAGGACATGAACCTGTCATGAACCTGACGGGACCGTGGCGAGGAAACGCAACTGAGCTGAACCAACAAACAAAGAAACAAAGACAAAACTTCAATGCTTTAATTTACATCTGTTAGAAATAAACAAAGTCAAGTTCATTATAGCCACGTCTCATGGACTCTACTTTCACGCGTTCAACAAGGCAAACACCGGAACTCACAAGAAGTGGTAAAACAATTGACAAGTTTTAGCCATTACAGACCGCTCTCGTCCCATCTGCTGCTATATTCAATATCTTCTTTGAGGTATTCGTCACAGTAAGTCCCGCATCACTTCCTGTGGTCTACTGGTTCTTAATAGCGCCCTTGGCAGTACTCACACCACCTGACACAAAGGGACTCGCTGAATGAGGTCTGCTAAAGCCTTGTCTGCTGCTAAAAGCAATTAAAAGTTTCATGACTCACAAGGAAATAGTTGTGTGGGTCGTTTTAATGGTATTTATTCAAATCTCCAGCAAGGCCGTGCTTTTTAAAGTGTTCTCTCTTATCCTTTCATCTATTGCTTTTTTCTCCCTTCATGTTATCTCATCACACTGTCACGCTTCATCAGGAATGTTAAGTGTGTGGGTGTGTGCGTGTGTGTGTGTGTGTGTGCGCGTGCGTTTGTGTGTGTGCGTGTGTGTGTATGTGGGGGGGTGACGGGGGCTGTGCGAAGTGCAACACACCTAGGGCGGCAGTAGCTCAGGAGGTAGAGCGGGTTGGCTGGTAACCTGAAGGTTGTTGGTTCGATCCCCGGCTCCTCTTAGCTGAGTGTCGAGGTGTCCTTGAGCAAGGTCCCTAACCCTGACTGTTAGCTCCCGATGAGCTGGCTGTCGCCTTGCATGGTTGACTCTGCTGTCGTTTTGAATGTGAATGTTTGCGTGAATGGTGAATGTGAGGCAATATTGTAAAGCCCTTTAGGTGGCCAATGGTTAGAAAAGCGCTATAGAAATGCAGTCCATTTACATCACTCTTATACATTCATTTGAGCAGCTGGTCAAAGACTAAGCAAGCAGTACAATAAAACACATACAGACACGCACACACACCATCACACATTCACACTTTCTCTATCACACCCTGAATCCCACCGATAGACACACACACACACACACACACACACACACACAAACACACACACATGCCGAAACACACACACACACACACACACACACACACACACACACACACACACACACACACACACACACACACACATACATAATGTCTCGAGGGCTTGGTGCATTCCTTGCGGGGGGCAGAGCAGCACTGGACAAGGTAATAAAAGGTAAGATTAGCAGTCATTAAAGTCCTCTGTGTTGGAACCTTGCTACTTCAAAGGAGCTATCGAGCAGGAAAGATCTTCGGCAGGTTGTTGAGCAAGGGCCATTCTTTGGCCCCATTAACTTAACTGATGGGTTTCTGGGTTACGTACAGCACCGAAGAGCCGGTTAAATGAGGGCAAAGCTGCCATTCCAAAGAGAACAGATATGAGGGGATGTCATTGAGGAGCCTTGGAGTCCCCTCTGTGTTTGCAGTATGAGGTTGATGTTGCTTACAGGATAAAATACAACAAAAATTAACCAAACATACACATAAACACAGACAAACAGGCAATTGTGCGTGGGTGGGCTTATGGATCCTCGCCTTGTGTGCCAAATCCATCCATGAATTGACCTTACCTCAATGTCTCTGCATGCCTGTTCCATTGCCTGCAGAAGAGGCATGTGGGCATGTGGTTGGCGGTCATGTACACTTCATCCTCAAGCCGAAAAAAAACCTTCTATAGGGTGTATAAATGGCGAGTATACAACCTTAAATTGTTTATGGTTGGTGTACCAGTTCCGGACCAAAGCAGCCCTATGGAAACTAACATTATCCCAGACAACAACAAACCTGGGCTGCTCTGATCTCTCCTGTTCAGCTGCATCATGAAGTGCATCTAGAAGTGTGATGATATGTTGGGTATTGTAGGGACCTATTTTTGCATGATGGTCCAGTTACCCTCCAAGGCTTATGGCGGCACACAATGATATATTTCCCCTGCGCTGCCCCGGGACGGTTAATGATAATGTTAGTTTCCATCTGACTGTTTTTGTCCGGAACTGGTAAACCAACCATAAACTATTTGAAGTTGTATACTCGCCATTTCTAAACCCTATAGATTTATTTTTTTCGGCTTGTTGATGGCGTGTATATGACCGCCAACCACATGCCCACACCACATGCCTCATCTGCAGGCGATGGAACAGGCCTACGGAGACATTGAGGTAAGGTCAATCCATGGATGGATTCGGCACACAAGGCGAGGATCCATAAGAACCACACACGCACAATAGGCCTATCTCACGAAAATCGGAAATGACGTCACACCGGGTAAACATTCTTCCGGCGTAGTCATTTTTGTATTGCCGTCAATGCAAAAATGGATCGTTTCTTCGCCACTTCCCTGGTGGGTATTCCCAAATTGCGATTCGAAGATGTGCAGAAGATTGTGGAGACACACTCAGCAACACCACAGCCCAGGCTGACAAAGGGGTACAAGTTTTTTTGTGGAGGAGTTTGTACACAATTATCAAGGTAAGTTGTCTAAGGTGTTTTGTTGTTGTCAGTAGGCTACTCAATGGCCGCCTTGCTCATTCATGTTTTGTGATGACAAGCAAACCATTTACGATCCATATAAATCGTCAGAAATATTGTCTGTGTGTGAAATGTGTGTAAAATGATCATATTTGTTACGTGTAGACTATAATATTATGAATATAATTAGCCATGGTGGCTATGAAGTCTCCGTGTGTAGCGTTAGCATTTTAGCATTAGTTTAGCCAAGGATAGGTTCAGCTAGTTATTTGCTGACCAGTTTTCTTCCGATCAGCGACATATTATTAACATTATGTACATGCTAAGTGTCAAATATAGTTGATGGAAAGGTGGTAGTGAGAGGTAGATGCAACCGCTCGATGAGGAGCCCCACATACTACAGGTTTCTGCTGAGTTAGGGCCCGTTGGCCCAAGTCTGTTAGTTTTGATAGTCTGTCTGGACTAACAACTGCAGTTGCAGTTTTCCTCTTCTTCTGAAGTTCAGATCATTTTCATTGTTCTTTCTTACAAACAGTAGCGTGCTTAAGACTTGGCCCACCTAGCTTGCTGCAATGTTGTGGCTGTACAGAGTAGACCTATGTATTTTTCTTCCTCTTCATTAAGGCACAAGCCGTAAATAAAGGAAATGTGTTGAGTGCATTAAAAGGACAAACATCTGGGCTAGTTCATGTTATAACATTGCTAAAACAACAGATGTAATGGTGGCCCAAGAGTTTTGCACAGAACTGTACATGGCTTTTCTGCGGTTGCAGGCTCCTTGCCAGTTTCCAATGGCCTTATATCAAGGTCCTACCTACTAAGTTCAGTAACTCAATTCTTATGGTGTTCACAGATCACCCTGGAGGCTGTTGGACAACTGGGTCTCTCAGAGCTGTAGCTGTGCTGCGGGCAAAGGCTTCTGTAGCCATATAACCGCTCTGTTCCAGACAGCGCATTATGTGCAGCTGGGCCTTGATGTGGTTCCACCTTCCCTGGCCTGTACCAGTCAACCACAGATGTGGCATCGACCTCGAACTCATGTGTGCTGTTGTGTCCTCTGTTCAAATCATACACTTCAGTATTTGTCTAGAGTATATGCATTTCCTGTATTGTTGTTCGCCTCAGGGAATCCATCCAGAGGCTGTGAGTGACCTGGTGGTGAAGAAACCCAAGTCGGTGGGGAAGACTGGAGTCAAGTCCACACTCTACAGAGCGTATGCTGGTAAGACATTTGTTTTGCAATTTGCACTCTGTTAAACTTGCTCATTATGAAAAGATGCATATTAGAATACATCTGTTATCACTACAATATAAAAAAAAAGTCACATTTTTATTTGACGTTTCGCCCTTTAATGTCCCACATCCTAGAGGGAATATCCAGCTTGGAGTTGGTACCATCTCAGCTGTGCTGACCTGGAAGATGTCAGCAATGACCTGTTCTTTAAGGCCAGTTGCTACTCTACAACAGTAGATGAAAACTCATCAATGACTGGAATCTTCCTTGAAGGGCGTGGTGTTGGAATCGCCTCTTGTCCAATCCTCTGTGCTTTGCTCCAATGAAGAATATATTGTGTTGAGGGGCAAAACAGACTCCCAAAACACTTGAAACACTTCTTGAGATGGAAACCGAGTATAATATGTCATGGTCTGATCAGACACACAAAACCTGTTGAGGACAGTTTGTGGCCCCATGGACATTTCTTGCAGCCTTGCCTCCAGCTCAGCAATATACTCCAGGGCATCATCCAGTGCACCTACAAAAAAAGAAGACAAATAAGTCTTCATTACCATTCATTCGTATTCACCCTTTATTTTTATTGTATTGTTATTCTGTATACTTAAGTTTATTTATATTTCTTATTATTAAATTTATTTGTACTGTTTTCTGTTTTTATTTTTTATGCATTAACTATAGGTTGAGTGTACATAGAGTAAAAAACAAAGTCATATTCCTCGTTTGTTCGCAAACCTGGCCAATAAAGCTGAATCTGAATTAATATGCAACCCCAGTTTAACAGTACGTCTGATGTTGATTGAATGTTTTAACGTTAACCATGCCATGTTTGGCAAAATTATACAATAGCCCAACATGTGTTGAACACAAATAACAGACATAACAGCTAGTTAGCACACATCTACTTACCGGCAGGGGGGCGTGTCGCGTAGTCATGTTCCCCGGTACCTCTCCGGTCCGTTCGTGTTTTGTCCTCTCCTTCAGCTTTTCGAGCTGACACCCGTTTATACACGGGTGTTTTTTTCGGGGCTGTGGTGTAGCTGTTCCAGTCAAAACGACTAGGAACAGCTCCAGTATTCAGCGTAGCACTCCCGTCGTCATAATCAGCCGCTGAGAAATGCCGACTACAGACCAGTGTACTCCCCTTCTGAATTACGAAATTAACTCCTTCATTCCGTCTGATCGCCACTGCTGTATTGGGTATTATTTGGGAAGTCGTGGACATGTAAATACGGTTGTTTTTGTTTTGAATTGGCGCATAGAGGTACACAACAGAAGCTTTTGTTTTTTGACCGCGCCATTGTCAAATATCATGGACTACGCGACCGGAAGTCACTTTACCCGGTGAAGGCAAAATCGAACGCCGAACCAGGAAGTTGTGAGATAGGCCTATTGCCGTGTTTTTATATGTTTGCAGTACAGTTGTGTATTTTAGTTTTAGTTTTGCTTAACCTGAATTTACTGCACTATAAAGTACCTGCAATGTACAGTAATGAGTATTAGTGATTGTTGTGAAAACGTGCCTTCTGTGGAACTGAATAAAAACAGTGAATATGGAAGACTGCAGTGTTTTATATAAAGTAGACTAGTGTGTTGCTGCTGAACTGAAAGTGTATTCATATGATACAAGTGTGTATCATTTTGTCATCAGAGTGACATTTTGACAAAGGATTGTTAGGTTTCGATAGCAGAGTTTCAATTTGACATATATGAGAATGGTATATTTCTCAGTGTTGTGTCTCATTTGCTTGTGTGTTGAGTTTTGACACAATGAGCCAAGTTTTGCAAAACGTGTTCAAGCAATTGAAAAAAAGCTGTATTCAGCCAATTTAATAATTGTTGTTTTTGAGCTTCTAACCTTCTCCTCCTTATGGAACGTAGAGTGTTGGTGTGCTGCTGGTGAAAGTAAGCATGTTAACAAAGCAGTCTCCCTGAGATGTTGGCCTGTTGATGAGCTCATTTACAGGTTCACAGTTTTTTAACTGGGCTTTTACCATGGTGTTAAGCCATAATGGTCTGTGTGTTCGTTGTGTGTTTGCTGTCTTTGTGTGTGTGAGTGTGTGTGTGTGTGTGTGTGTGTGTGTGTGTGTGTGTGTGTGTGTGTGTGTGTGTGTGTGTGTGTTTGTATGTGTGTGTGTGTGTGTGTGTGTGTGTGTGTTTGCGCGTGTTTGTGGTTGTGTGTGTGTGTGTGTGTGTGTGTGTGTGTGTGTGTGTGTGTGTGTGTGTGTGTGTGTGTGGGTGTGTGGGTGGGTGGGTGGGTGGGTGGGTGTGTGTGTACTGTCTGGAGCCAGAGAAGGGGCTTCCCAGGGCGGCAGACTTCCCATTTACCATCTCTCCCTCACACCCCCTTTGCCTTATTCTCCCCTTCTTCCCTCCTTCACCCATTCACCCCTTCACCCCTTCACTCCTTCACTCCTTCCTATACTCCTTAACCCCTTCACTCCTTCACTCCTTCCTTCACTCCTTCACCCCTTCACTCCTTCCCTCCTTCCCTCCTTCACTCCTTCCCTCCTTCCCTCCTTCATCCCTTCCCTCCTACACTCCTCCCCTCCTTCCCTCCTTCACTCCCTCCACCTCCACCATTTTCACCCTCCACCCTCCAACTTCCACCTCCAACTACACCACCTCCACCCTCTACCTCCACCTCTACCACCCTCAACCTCCACCACCCTCCACCTCCACCACCCTCAACCTCCACCTTCACAACCTCCACCACCCTCAACCTCAACCACCCTCAACCTCCACCTGGATGGTTGGGTGTATGGTTGATTTATGGGGGGGCCGGGGGGATGGACAGCCGAGGAGAGGGATGGGTGGGGAATGGGATTACTTCTGTCTCCCTCCGCTGGATCATCACTCATTTCCCTGGGGAATACAGGAACTACCTGGGGCTGCCCCCCTCCGTCGACCGGTCGTTCATCACTGCGTCTCAATCACTGGGGATATTGACCTGAATTGATGGCAGGGTTGTGCCTTAAACGTCCCTGTGGTGGGTTGTTGCAAAAAATATCACATATAATGGATATTTTCTGAATAAATATTATATCCACTGATTCTATTGGTTGAATAATTCTACCTGCTTTGTCATCTGTCTTTGTCTCAGGAAATGCTTTATTTAAAGCCAGAAACGATTCATCATGAACAAACTGAATTCGAAAGCTGCATCATTGCTCACTCCTACTCGAGGACTGGAAGAGAGTATCTCCAATCAACCACCAAACGAGGGTTTTCACAATGACAGGCAAACCTTTTACCAGATCAGTTCAAGACAACAATCCAAGCCCCTGCCTCCTCTCTCGCTGGAACAGTGATGGGTTAAATGTGTGTGTGAGAGAGAGCTACTGGAATAATCTCACTTTGTGTCATTTTTCTAAGTAAAGACATCCCTTCCCCTCAAGGAGACTGTACTCAGTGATGTCACTGTTGGAGAGACTGGAGATTCTTTCAATATTTCCTCTTCACGGCTCCTCTGATCCACTCTTCCTCTCTCCCCCTCTTTGCTTCCGTCTCGTCCACATCACACCCCTTCATCTCTTTCATCTTTTATTTCCTCCACACTAATCTTCCTCTCCAAACCCTGCCTCTGTCGCTCTCTGTCGCTCTCTGTCGCTCTCTGTCGCTCTCTGTCGCTCTCTTTCGCTCTCTGTCGCTCTCTGTCGCTCGCTCTCTCTCATTCTCTCTCTCTCTCTCTCTTGGTCTCTCTCGTTCTCTCTCTCTCTCATTCTCTCTCTCCCTCTCTCTTTCTCTCTTTCTCTCCCTCGTTCTCTTCCTGTCATCTTCAAGCAGGAATGATTGCCATCTGCAGCCCCCAACACCCCCACTTTCCCACCCTCCCTCCCTCCCTCCCTGCGTCTCCGCTGACATCTGGAGTGGGGCTGAGATCCAGCGACATTAACCCAGGCTCAGTCACACACACACACACACACACACACACGCACACACGCACACACGCACACGCGCACACACACACACACACACACACACACCCACACACACACTCCCACCCCACATACACACACACACACACACACACACACACACACACACACACACACACACACACACACACACACACACACACACAAACACACACCCCACACACACACACACACACTTGATAACCATGATAACCAGACAACAGAAAGCAAGCAGGTCAACCAAGGAGGGGAAAAAAAAAGGGACGAGAGAGAGAGAGAGAGAGAGAGAGAGAGAGAGAGAGAGAGAGAGAGAGAGAGAGAGAGAGAGAGACTACTGCTGGAGGGGGCACCATTGAGTTTCATCAATGGTGCCCCCTCAGGCTGTCCTCTGCTCTGTGATGACTACTGGGGGGTCAGGCTGGTGGAGAGCACCACATCCTCTTACGAGGATGTGAGAGGTCAGAGATCAACCGCGCACACTCAAATAGGAAGCATTGATGATGCTGATCGGGTTTCACGTGGTTCAAATGCAGTGGGTAATATTGCAGGGTAATATCCAGTCCATAAAATAAAACATGGTTTCTTCCTCTGCTCTGCCCACGGGCAAACAGTTCAAAACACAGCTCCCATTCCTCCAACACCAGAACTGTTATCCTCTCCAAACTCATATCGGTTAAATAAGCGCTGGAATAATGCATGAAGAGAAGCTCTCTTTATGCATCATAAATAACTCAATAACAGTCGTCGTTGGTGGTTAGGCTTTTTTATAAAGCTGCCATACTTTACAAGAAAAGGCAGATCCAATGGGAGGATCCTCCTTCATCGTGGTGAAGACGTTCCTGCCAGCAGGCGGCCTCCCGTCGAGCCTGGTGTGGTTCCCTGCCCTGGATCCCAGACCACAGACCAGGGGACCAGTCCGGTGTGAGCTGGTTCCCTGCCCTGGATCCCAGACCACAGACCAGGGGACCAGCCCGGTGTGAGCTGGTTCCCTGCCCTGGATCCCTGACCACAGACCAGGGGACCAGCCCGGTGTGAGCTGGTTCCCTGCCCTGGATCCCAGACCACAGACCAGGGGACCAGCCCGGTGTGAGCTGGTTCCCTGCCCTGGATCCCTGACCACAGACCAGGGGACCAGCCCGGTGTGAGCTGGTTCCCTGCCCTGGATCCCAGACCACAGACCAGGGGACCAGCCCGGTGTGAGCTGGTTCCCTGCCCTGGATCCCAGACCACAGTCCTATCGCCACAATCCCTGCTCACTCCTTAAAGGAGCATTTGACCGGTGGATGCATGAATATGTATTGAAATTGGGTCCTATATGTTGTCGAATAATAAAATACAATTCTAATTTGGTGCCGTCTTGACGGAGAAAAGGCAGAAAGTGACTTTTTGGCGCTTGTGGATTGAAGACAACAACTCCCACCATGCACCACGATGCCCAGCTTCGCTGGCCACTCCCGCTTATCTAGATCTCCGCCTATCGGACACCTCGCTGTTCCATCTACCAAGCTGATACCGCAAGAGTGAAGTCCCACCCACTGGCACTGCTCTAATAGGTCTGTAGCGTCAGTGGGTCCCACCCCCTATAGAGGGGTGGGACTAGTGCTTGTAGTCTTACAAGAATCCTCCCCTCTTACACTTCCTATTTACTTCTACGCAAAAATCGTCATATTGCGTCATCTTAAACAGGAAGTGTTGGAGATTGATACGGATCTCTCCAGTCTCTCCAGAAAATAAGGGAATGATGCACGACCATTCAAAAATATGAATGGGTTTCTAACGATACAAAGCTTAATGGAAATTGGTGAATTTTCCCTTTAAGTTGATGGAAAATTGGTCCTTTTCAAGTCTGCGGGCCCCTCCGGTTCTGATTGGTCACGCACAATGACTTTAGAAGCTTCAGATCCACGGCTCTGACTTAGACCTCGCAGACAAGTTTTTCATCGTTTGTGTCAGGAAAGAAGGAATAAATATAGCTGCGAGAGAGCGAAGCCAATTTAAAAACCTAATGTGCTGCCCTGTAATAATGGCAAGCAAATTCAGCATGCTATTCTCTACTATCTCACACTTATTACGCTGCATTAGACTGGGAGCCCTGGTTCAACACCGCCTTCTAATACCAGCCGAGGAACCTCTCCCCATAGGCCACTTGAAAGTGCAGACGCAATTACTGTGTGTGATATCGAATGTAAGCCTAATGTATCAGCTAATGAAATAGGGCGTAAGACCTTGAACCCCTGTCCTATATATTTAAAGTAATCCTAATTAATCCAATGCAATGGAACACGTTGCATTTGAAAGGCGATGTAACTTAGGCCCAGAGCCAGGCGTGGTCTGAGGAGCATCTTGGTGTGTAAAACTAAAGGCGATGTAATGGTGTAATCCATTTGTATGGTACGCTGGTATGTGCTATTCGTAAATTGTAAATATCTCGGCTTGCTTGCGGCATTTCAAGGAGGAACGCCCCCTTTTGGTCAGACCCACCCGCTATTCAGAAAGTAGAGCGAGTGTACGACTCGACAACAAACATGGCTGGGCCCGTAAAGAGATTTATTTTCTTTGAATTTTTACCACGTTGGTCATTTAAGTATCGATTTTAAATGCTCTTACACACTTGATTACATTGCTACTTTATTCCGATCACCTATTAATGCATTGCATTACAATGTTCTCGGTGGCACACTAAAGGTGATGTAACACGGCCAGAGCTCAGAGGCGTGGTGTGAGGGGCGTCTCTGAGTGTAACAGGCACACACTTCCTGCGCACTTATTGTAGGCTATGTTGTATTTAGTTATAATACTTAGTTGTTTAGCATCTTATCCTAGCTATCTGTGTTGGGGAATGGGTTAACCTAGAGACCGTTACGCCTCGTTTCCACATACGTACATTCTCGTATTCGATCCAACCGTCTCCGACCGAAAGTCCATTCATTCCTATGTGATTCTCCGTAATGTCCATTTTTCCTCCGAGACTCCTCCCCTCCGTAAAATTTCTGTCTGGTATGTCCATAATATCCGTTCAAAAAATTTAACTTTCGCCGTCGTTTTACGGAGATACCGTATGAAAGTTTTTATGTTTTTCACAAAACATGTAAGTACCTGGCAGGCCAAACTCCTCACCGATCTCTTTCCAAGCCTGGTTGGTTTTGTTTTTATCTCTATATATGTCGATCCTCATGTTCCAAAGTACCGGTCTCCTAAAAACGGCCATTATCATACGCTCCCCCATCTTTTGTCCGTAAATAAATTCATGTCCGTACGTAAAACAGTAGCGTAAATTTACGGAAGCACGGATACGAAAAACATACGCATGTGGAAACGAGGCGTTAGTGCTTGGCACTTGGTTCTATGAACATCCTTACTATGCAGACATATATTGTCCTTCTGACAAAGGTACTTGCTTAAATAAGTAATGAGGTTAAATAATTTCATAGAACATACAAACATAGACAGATAAACCAAAACTGTGGGAAAACAAGAAAAGGAAATGTTATAGAAAAGTGGTAAATAAGATATAAAATCAATTGTATGTATAATATATATTTGCTAATAAAGTAATTTCAATTTATTTTATAAAAACAAGTTCCATGGTATCTATTGTATTGATATTGTTATCTTACAACACTATAGCTTTGAGGAACCCAGGCTGACTCAGAGGTGCACTCAGGTGCACTCACACTAGGCCATCTGGCCGTGGCTGTGGCCGTTTTCACACCTAACCGTGCTCAAATCTGCCAGTGTGAGTGTGGCCAGTCTAGCCAGGCCAGGCCAATTTGGCCACTTGGGAGAGGTGTGCTGCTACGGTACGGGCCGCTACGGTACAGATGCTAATGAGCCGACACGCGCACACGCACGGCTACGCAACCTGAGCTGGATGAAGTATAGTCCATGCGACGACCACGGACATAATAAAGGCGACGAGCCTTCTTTCCCATTAAACGGTAAACATATATCCAAATAAGCGACAGACTCAGCAAAGTGCGAACTGTGTTCTCTGTGTTGTTGTCCATTGTTGTTAGAACTCTGACTGGCGGCAGACTTTATTATGGTCCATGCAGCGGACGCTTGGTGATGACGTGTTACTTACGACGTGATGACGTATGTACAAGAGCCTACCGTGGCCAGGCCACAGTTGCGACGGCCAACGGACACGGCCAGATGGCCTAGTGTGAGTGCAGGCCAGAGAACAATGGGGCCATTTGAGCATGGTTAGGTGTGAAAACGGCCAACGGCCACGGCCAGATGGCCTAGTGTGAGTGCACAGTGGAGTCAGAGTTTTAACAACAATGGACAACAACACCGCGAACACAGTTCGCACTTTGCTGAGTCTGTTGCTTATTTGGATATATGTTTACCGTTTACTGGGAAAGAAGGCTCGTCGCCTTTATTATGTCACAATTGTGCGTGTGCGAGTGTCGGCTCATAAGCATCTGTACCGTAGCGGCCCGTACCGTAGCAGCACACCTCTCCCAAGTGGCCAAATTGGCCTGGCCTGAAAACGGCCACGGCCAGATGGCCTAGTGTGAGTGCACCCTGAGGGTCACCTGCCCGCTGCTATTGTATCATCACAGTGTGATGTCAGGGTGACATCACACTGTGAGCTGCTGAGCGATCTGCCATTGATACGCTCACTTCTGTCTCATTAAAACGAACTCATGACCTCTGGAAACGGGAATGCGTTGTTTCCCGTAGTGGAGGTTGCATCCTCTCCCTTTCTTTGTGTGCATGATTTCAACATAAACAACCTGGAGACCACCAGGAATGGAGCCCAGTCAACATGAAGGCACCTCCGTCATGGGCTCCACCTTCACCCAGAGGGAGAAGGGCCTTGTGACACAGGCACCCACAACACATTGACTCTCCTCATGGACTCAGGGAGCAGAGCCATGGGGGGGTGATGTCCTAAATTACCTTGGCCTCAACCCTCTGCCCCAAAACACATCCACGCCATGTAGGTGTTGTTGCTCCACCTAAGAGATGAGACCTCTGGGACCCCACCAGACCTGTGTGTGTATGTATATGTGTGCATGCCTACGTGCGACCGGCTTGCATGCGTGTGTGTGTGTGTATGTGTGTCTGTGTGTGTGTGTGCTTGTGTGCGTGTGTGCATGCCTGCCTGTGATTAGCTTGCATGCGCGTGTGTGTGTATGTGTTTGTGTATGTGTGTCTGTGTGTGTGTGTGTGTGTGTGTGTTACTTAGTTTTAGCCCCAGCTAAGTGCTCCTGTTGCCTAAAGATTCTCACGCCTCAAAGTGAATTGATTTTATTGACACAGACATTTTACCAAACAGCAACTGGAATGTTTCAGTGTGTAAACAGGCCCAGCTGGGTTTAGAGCGCTCCGCGTTCCTTCAGAGGGCTCTGCTGAGGATGGTATGGGGAGTTTTATGGTGTGTTAATGCTGTAATGTGAGCTGAACTTCTTAAGTTGATCCTTATTTGTGGTTTGGTCATGTGATTCTAGCCGTTGTTCAACGTGGGTCAATATTAAACCTACTAAATACAAATTTGAAAAACAAATACTGGTATGACATCATTCACACATGTTTGTGTGCAGTGGCGTCGCTAGGCTGTTTTATTCGGGGCTAAAGCCCCGGATCTAATTTGATTAGCCCCGAATCTTTTTTGTTAAAAAAATAGAAAATATTTTTTTTTTGATATTTTGCTGCATGCAGAGCCTGTGCCATGCTCCCATTTGGTATGACTCTTGCGTAGTTTACTGCTCGGAATTTCTGTTCTACCGCTCAAGATTTTAAGCCATGAATTGATGAACATGCATTGAAGAAAATATGTCAGTTTTCTGTGGGCTGTAAATAGGCCAATCTATGAGGCTAAATAGCATGCCAATATTGATGACTGATTGTGTCAAGTGTCTAAGGATGAATGCTAACATGATTTGTTTCTAACTTTTGCCTTAGTTATAATTATTAAGTTAAGTTATAATTTAGCTAACTAGCTAGCTGCCCATCCTTCCAATGGTGGCTGTCATTTCATTACCAATGTTAAGTGTCATAAATAGTTAACACTGGTGCTGAGTCATGATTCCTAAAAAAGAAATACCCAAAACATGTGATATGTTTTGAATTTGCAGAAAGTTTAGAAAAATCCAGGATGCCTGAGAGCCTTACTGCATTATATTCCATAATAGTTGTTTCTTTAGGAACCTGAATGTTGTCTTTTCCTTCACCGAAAAAAAAATATTTCCACTATAAAATGATGCAGAAAAGGCACAGATAGATGAATAAGAATCCACCAGAATGCAGGAAGTTAAGTGTTTGACGCAAAAAAATTTTTGGGGAGCACCCCCATATCCCCCACCTATAATTTGTCCCTGAAAATGTTGAAATGAACCTAGCCTATATGACCCTGTACGCAGGTTGTATGTAATATATTCATAGATATGTTGTCTTTACTTTTTGGGTTAAAAAGAAGGCATGTCAGTAAACTCCATATCGGCCCTTACCCGGGGATTCCACCGGACGCGTTACGGCAACGTTAAGGCTGCGGCACGGAACGGCTGCGACTCTGCCCTGCTTGCATTTCCACCGGGCGCGTTACGGCAGCGCAGCGTTGCCTTGCGAGCCAGCCTTATTCACGCGAGATCACGAGATCACGCGATAATCCTAAACCTAATGTACTCACCTTCCACTCCCAAAACTACTGCAATTAAATGCCACGCTTTGTCCTTCCGGCCATTGCCCTTATAAAAAGGATGATTTGGTACATTAATGACGTTGTGACATGAGCTGAGTATTGTGTTTTATTTTGAAAATTGACCGGATGCTTTATGGCTTTTACTTTTTCACTTCCTGCCCTGCTCGATCTGCTCTGTTGAAATTGACGCGGTTCAGCAACGGCTTGTGGCAAAAATAGAAATGCTACGGAATGATAGCGCTGCGGCACGGCTAGCCGCTCCTGGGACGTTGCTGAGACGTTCCACAGCCGCGCCCGGTGGAAATGGTCTCATTGATTAGAGTGGAACCTATCTGCTGCGGTGACTGCGGCCAAGACGTGCCGCAGCCGTAACGTTGCCGTAACACGTCCGGTGGAATCAGGCCTTTAGTGTGATTATCAAACTCATTTTCAGCCCTTTGTGAAAATGAGTTTGACACCCCTGATATAGGTAATGTAAGGTCTGTCTCACTTGTATTCATTTTACTCTGAAATAACTTGAATGGAACTTTAGATGTCTGGGGATAAGCAGCAGTCAGGTAGCAAAGCTATAATTACCTGCCTATTTGGGTTATTTAGGGAAAGCATTTTGAAAAAAAATGTGCATGCGCAATAAAGTATACAACAAAATTTGCCGCGCGCGCACTGTCGTATTCCCTCTTGGGCTAAGCCCCAGATGTTTCAGAAACCTAGAAACGCCCCTGTTTGTGTGTGTGCGTGTGTTGGCCTGTGTGTGTGTGAGTGTATTTGTGTTGGCGTGTTGGTGTGTGTGTGCTTGCACGTGCCTGTGTATTTGTGTGCTTCCCACTAACTCTCCCTCCTACGGCCTTTCTCGGGCCTCACTTCCTGTTGACTTGACCTCTGCCCTCCCGGCCTCCTCCTCCGTCTGTCTGTTGTTCCGTCACTATGTCTGTCTCTCTGTCTCTCTGTCTGTCTGTCTGTCTGTCTGTCTGTCTGTCTGTCTGTCTGTCTGTCTGTCTGTCTGTCTTTCTCTCTGTCCCCTTGTCTGCTCTCAGTGTGTCTCTCAGTGTGTCTCTGTGTCACCTCTTTCTGTCTCTCTGTCTGTCTGTTTGTCTGGCAGTTTGTCTATCTGTCCCTCTGTCTGTCTCTCTGTCTGTCCTTCTGGCTGTCTCTCTATCTGTCCTTCCGTCTGTCCCTCTGTCCACTCGTCTGCTCTCCGCTCCTACTTGTCCATCCGTCTCTTCATCAGTGTGTCCTTCTGTCTTTCGGTCGAACTGTGTATCTCCATCTCTCTCTCACTGTCTGCTCCCCTCCCCCCATCTGGCCCCATACTCAATATTTTATTATGTATCAGTGTCCCCTCTGACCTCTGGGGGCCAGGACCACCAACCAGCACCGATCTCATGGATGTCTCCTGACCACCGCTGAGGGCGGCCCACTGTTCTCTCTGTATGGGTGGCAGCAGTTCTTCTGATGAGCGTACCAACAGAACACCATAGAGGGCCTGGGCCCCAGGATGCCGTAGTGTCTCTTTACAATAGGTTTCTTATTCAAATGCAGACTTTATCTGGAGGGACTCTGAAACGAGGGCAAACCGTGAGTCCTCTTGATGAACGTCTGTGATGGACTGGAGCCAAAAGAGAGACTCCAATTACTTCATCTGTGTGTAATGACTCAGTAGCTTGCTGTAGCCTCTGGTCCTGATTCACCTTCTCTTAACCTTCTCCCCCTACCTAGATCTACTCCACCTCCCACCTCTGTGTCCCGGCCAGAGGGCCCAGGGGCCACGGGAGGCCCCCCTAAGTTATGAGCGTTGCCATGTTTCCTAAATGCACAGGGCTGTTACGACTCCCCGTCCCACTCATGTGGAACCCAAAGGGGACTGGCTTGGGATTACCTGGGCTTTGGTTTCTAATTCCCCTGTTTCATGGATATCTCTGTGAGGCCAGGGGCCATTCTATGACTTTTATTAGACTGGGGTTGACCTGCAGCTGTGACCCCCCCAGACCCCCCCCCACCTCCCAGAGACACATCCAGCAGGATAGGAGGAAACCACAAGGCGAGGGTCAGAGTGGTGTGCTGGTTAGGGTGGGGAACTCCCAGCCCTGAGGGCTCAGTCTACCTGTGGGCGTCCTGACCAAACATTGCTCCTTAGTGACATGTTCATCAATTTCCTTTAAATTGCTTTAAATAAACTTTAAGGATTATGGAAAGTTGATGGATGTAAGTGTCTGTTGCCGATTTTTTTTTTTGGTGATGTTGGTGGAAGGAGGCCGCTACAGTATATTCATATATTGTCAGTTAGGTTACTTTCTATTATTATTGGATTGGATTGGATTGGATTGGATTGGATTCACTTTATTGTCATTGTGCAGAGTACAACGAAATGAGGTTTTGTGACCAACCGGAAGTGCAAAGGAGCAGTAAAGTGCAGTTTGTACATGAATTATACAGTATCAGAGCAGCATAGAGGTACAATAAGTGCAGCAAATATAAATATAAATATAAATAAATATAAATATAGTAATATAAATTCAAGTCGAGGGACTTGTTCAGTCAACTAGCATGGATATAAATATAAATATCAATAAACATAAATATAGTATAATAAAATAGAGTACTATGGGTGTTGTTGATACAGGGGATATGTAAATTCAAGTAGAGGGATAATTGTTCAGTCAACTAGCATGGATTAGTGCAATGAATGGCCGCGGGGGGGGGGGGGGGGGGGGGCAGACACTGAGGGGGGGGGGGGTCAGAGGCAGAGCAGTTGCCATACCATTCTGTGACACAGTTGGTAAGGATGCTCTCAATGATGCAGCGGTAGAAGTTCACCAGGATCTGAGGAGACAGATGGGCCTTTTTTAATTTCCTCAAGAAGAAGAGACGCTGGTGAGTCTTCTTAGTGTTGAGAGCCAGGTTGTTGTTGGCGCACCATGCAGTTAGGTGTTGGACCTCCTCCCTATAGGCCGTCTCATCGTTGTTGCTGATGAGACCAATCACCGTAGTGTCGTCTGCAAACTTGATAATCGTATTGGAACCATGTATAGTTGTGCAGTCGTAGGTGAAGAGGGAGTAGAGGAGGGGGCTCAGCACACAGCCCTGTGGAACGCTAGTGTTCAGGGTGAGGGTTGAGGAAGTGTGTTCATCCAACCTGACAGACTGTGGTCTGTTGGTTAGGAAGTCCTGTATCCAGGTGCAGAGGGAGGTGTTGATGCCCAGCTCAGTAAGCTTGGTGATCAGTTTGGAGGGGATGATGGTGTTGAACGCTGAGCTGAAGTCAATAAACAGCATTCTGACATAGGTGTTGTTGTTGTCAAGGTGGGAGAGGGCGGAGTGGAGTGCCGTGGAGATGGCATCCTCTGTGCTCCTGTTCTGGCGGTAGGCGAATTGGAAAGGGTCCAGTGTGGGTGGCAGGCAGGTTTTGAGGTGAGCCAGGACCAGCCTCTCGAAGCACTTTGAGATGATAGGGGTAAGTGCAACTGGGCGGAAGTCATTCAGGCTCGCTGCAGTGGAGTGTTTTGGCACCGGCACGATGGAGGAGGTTTTGAGGCACACAGGGACAACTGCTTGGGCTAGTGACAGGTTGAAAATGTCAGTTCAGACCTCAGTCAGCTGAACAGCACAGGCCCTGAGAACCCGTCCGGGGATACCATCAGGTCCAGCAGCCTTCCGTGCATTAGTCCTGCTCAGTGCTGCACACACGTCGATGGGGGAGAGAGTGAGGGGCTGGTGGTCTGCAGGGAGCACAGCCTTGATGACCAGCTCCCTGTTTTCCCTATCAAAGCGTCCATAAAAGTGGTTAAGCTCATCAGGAAGGGAGGCGTCACTGGATGGGGGGGAGATGTTGGCCGGTTTGTAATCCGTAATGGCCTGGATGCCCTGCCACATGCGTCGGGTGTCAGAGTTGCTCTTGAAGTGCTCCATCCTCAGCTTGTAGCAGTGCCTGGCCGCTTTGATGCCCCTCTTCAGGTTAGCCCTGGATGAGCTATAGGCCCGAGCATCACCTGAACTGAAGGCGATGTCGCGTGCCTTCAATAGGAGTCGGACCTCTCTGTTCATCCATGGCTTCTGGTTAGGGAATGTGGTAATCCGTTTGAGGGTGGTGACACTGTTGATTTCAGAGTTCATACGTTTCAGAACAGAGGATGCGTATATATCAATGTGTGGGAGTCGATGGTGGCCTGAGTGGCAAAATCCCTCCAGACAGTGCTACCAAACCGCTGCTGAAATGCAGAGTCTGCTCCCTCTGGCCAAACCTTGACTGTCCTCACTGTGGGTTTCACCCGTCTGATGAGTGGGGAGTACTTAGGCAGTAGGAACAAGGAGAGGTGGTCAGATTGACCAAGGTGGGGGCGGGGGACGGCTTTGTAAGCATCAGCTGTGTTTGTGTATACATGGTCTAATGTCTTGTCTCCTCTAGTGGGGCAGGAGACATGTTGGCGGAATTTGGGGAGTACAGACTTTAGGTTGGAGTGGTTGAAGTCACCTGCAACAATAAAGGCTGCCTCGGGGGTCAGAGTCTGTTGTTTACTAATTGCATTGTGCAGTTCTTTCATTGCAAATGCAGCATTAGCGTCCGGGGGAATGTAGGCTGCAGTCACAATGGTGGATGTAAACTCTCTGGGCAGATAGAAAGGTCTCCATTTCAGCATGAGATATTCTATGTTATCCGAGCAGTGACTCTCGATGGTGGTAGTGTCTGTGCACCAAGCTTTGTTAACATAAATACACAGACCCCCACCTCTAGTCTTACCGGACTCCTTCGTTCTGTCTGCACGGAGAATGTAGCGTTCTGCTAGCTCGATGGCGCTATCCGGAACGTTGCTGTTGAGCCAGGTTTCTGTGAAAATCATGATGTTGCTGTCCATAATCCATTTGTTGGTGGTGATCCTCAGTCGCAGTTCGTCCATTTTGTTAGCCAGGGATCGGACATTGGCGAGAAAGATGCTGGGAAGCGATGGTCTGTGAGGCGCTAGCTTTAGCCTAGCATTCAGACCTCCGCTTGACCCTCTCTGTTTACATCTGTGACGCCGCCGCTGTCCGTTGGTGCTCCGGTTCCGTTTGTCAGTTGGCTCCGCTGTCCTGGCTATTTCCGAGATGAGACCAAATGCGTCCGTAAAGTCCGTAAAGTTGACGGAATTGCAGGAACCGATGTCCAAAAGTTCCTGTCGGCTATACGATGTACACGCTAAACAGTTTTTAGCGAAAAGGCTTACAAAAAACAAGTAAATTAACACTGCTTTGCAAAATCTGGTGAGACACAGGGGGTCGCAAACTATGTGCGCCGCCGCCATGGTAACACGGATTATGGACCACATTCATTTAAAATACAACGGAGGACCTGACGGACCTGCGGAACATGAACCTTGACTTAAACATATACGTTTATCTACACTATCGCTCCAAAGAAATCATAGAGCAATATTTATATAATCGCAATAATGACAGAATCGCAATCCATATTGTATCAGCAATAAAAGATCTCAGTGACATCATATTGTGAGCTCCCTGTTCCCTGAAGTATCTGCTACTGTCCCTTGTTCCTGGTTTTACTGTATCTACTATCTTTAAACCTGTAAGCGTGACCACTGTTCTTTAGATGGGTTGGAACCATGAATGCATTTCAGCACATTGTATTGCTCAGGAGCGCAGACAGCAGCAGGCAGATGGGTGGCGTGTCATTTGGTCGCAGGATGTCTGTCACACAGTCCTTATGTCAACAGACTTGGCTGAACGCAGAGTGCACTCATCTGCCGTCCTGGCCTGCTGTTGAAATGTCATTCCTCTGGTCTCTGTCGAACACGTCCTCTCCCCAACAACACTCAACAACACACAGTACGACTACTGTTAATGTATGTTTGTGTGTGTGATGTGTGCGTGTGTATGAACCGCGGGTTCATACACACGGGTTGGAGGCTCGACTCACAGCCGAGGACCCAACCTCTCATCCTGTACACCAGGCGAGGCGTGTCTCCGGGGGGATTACGTTTGCTTGTTTCTTTCCTTCATTTGAATACACAATGTGCGTCAGCCTTAGGGCACACGCTAATGATATTAGCTTTGTGACACCTGCTTCAAAACATATCCTATGTCTTCACTTTGCACGCAGTTTACTTTGTTTGCAGTCCCTGTGAAAAGAAGAGAAATAAGCATTTGACCCTAAACCACACATTAACTATACACAGCAAACCCTGAGAGTTAGAGCCTCCCATACCCCCCCCTCCCCCATCTGCAAGATGCTGAGCGCTGCATAACACTGATGACCGTCACATGACTCAAGAGTCAATAACGAGGCCTGCTTGAATAACAACTTCCTGTTTTTGCCTGCTCAGCTCTCTCTGGCTTACTCCTCCAACCCATCTTCCTCTCCCTCCCTCCCTCCCTCCCTCCCTCCATCCCTCGCTCTCTCGCCCCTCCCCTCCCTTGCGCACTCCCTCCCTCGCTCTCTCGCCCCCTTCCTCCCTCCCTCCATCCCTCGCTCTCTCGCCCCCTCCCTCCCTCCCTCCCTCTCTCGCCCCCTCCTTCCCTCCCGGTCTCCCCCTCCCCCATGTCTACTTTACTCGTATCCACTATGTACCACATCCACCATAAGCCTTCTCTCATATGGTCGCCTCATTATTTGCATTTTGTGTGCTAAATGCAGGATTTAATAGGATTATCCCGCCTGGTTGATGAGAGATGAAAAACGAACGACCGGGATGAATATGAAGTCACTCCTTGCTTGCTTCCTCTAATATTTTCCATGGGGAGAACGAATAGCTTAAGTCCATCCCTGGACACGGTGCATGGAGGGCCTTCAGACCGTGACTAAGACCTCAGACCTTGTATGGCAGCGGTACAGTACACACAGCCCATCTCTCACACCACCACCAACCCCGCCCTCCACACCACGAGCTCAGAGCTGCAAAGGCCCCCGCGCCACAAGCTATTACAATGAGGACATGGGCTCTCTCTGCTTCACCAGGAACGTGTACATCCTACGTACCCCTCCGCTGGAGAGCCAGTGGCCGATGCATGAGAACAGGGGAGAGGCCCTCCAAACAGGGGAGGAATGATGCTGCCCAGGCCTGGGGAGGAGGCAGTCTGTGGAGCTCTTGGATTACAAAGGCCCTTCCCATGGCCATCTGAGCAAATCACCACAGTCATGAGCGGAGACCAAGCCAGCGTCCTGTTTAGGAATAAAAAGGGTAAGCGTGTTGCCATCCGGCCCTCATCCCGGTTGATTTCCCCAGACTCCGGGTCCAGCCGACAGCCAACGGCCCCCAGCACACAGCCCCCTACTTAGAATAAATGTCAGCCAAGAAGCCCGCCTCTCTCCCGGCCGTCCGGCGGTGCCCTGACCCCATGGGGGCCTGGAGGAGCCGTGATCAATAAAAGCCCACAAACACGGGCCCCTGGCCCACAGGGGCCCCTGGCTCAACACCCCTCAAAGCCACACCTGGGACGTTTTGTTGTCAGGCTTGTATAGCAACTCCTAACAATGAGCGTGTGACGTTGTGGCCCGGGTCCCGCGGCCCAGAGGCCTCCGCCCGTTGGGCGGACACTTTTCTGGCTCACTTCAAACGTCTCGACAGACCTGACCAGTAGGAACTTAATCCCAACTGGGATGGGCTCGCTCCAGTCTATACCACTGGTTCTCTTCAGTATGTCCAAGCGAGGAATGCACATAAGCGTTACTCAGGCAGTGAATGTCATGGTAAACTAATTCAGTAATAATTTACATGACTTTACCAAGCTGTGCGTCACGTGGGTCTCATTGCCGTCACCAATGCTAATTCATTCTCTACATTTTAATGACCCCTCTCCATGACGGTCTTTGGTAGCTGGAGGCCTGCTGTGGAGCGGAGATTTGACTGAGAATGCCCATTGTGCTGTGTGCCAACCTGAGGCCTGAGAGCCCCTTGAGGCTTCAGCCTTCCAGCAGACATAGAGGCCAGCAGGGAGGAGGAGTTGACATGGAGCCCAGGGTCGGGAGGCCAGAATGCAGAGTGGCTGCTCTTCTAAGGATAGCTTGTGAGCCCTGACCTCTCTGACCTTCATATCCACATTTTCACTTTTTCAGAAAGGACCTTGAGATGAAAGGCTAACAGTTACTGTGTTTGTCTGTGTGTGTCTGTGTTTCTGTGTTTCTGTGTGTACGTGCATGTTTGTGTGTGTGTGTGGGTGTTTGTGTGGGTGTGTGTGTGTGTGTGTGTGTGTGTGTGTGTGTGTGTGTGTGTGTGTGTGTGTGTGTGTGTGTACGTATGTACGTACGTGTGTGTGTAGAAATGTGTATGTTTGTGTGTGTACGTGCGTGTGTGTGTTCATGTGTGTTTGTTTGTACGTGCGTGTATGTGTGTGTTGGTACGTGCGTATGTGTGTGTGCGTGTGTGTGTGTGTTTTTGTGTGTACATGAGTGCGTTGGTATGTGTGTTTGCGTGTGCCTGTATGCACTTATGGACTTTTCTCTCCATTCATGGTTTGAATTTTATTTATTTATTTTGAATTAGCGTAAAGTTTGCCAACTCCAATTCCTGGCTTGAAACATTTTTTCGTGCCGAAGTACACACAATACATCGAGACTCGCTGACAATACAGTTGGCAGAACAACACAAACAAACAATGATTTTGCAAGCAATGTATTCAGATGGCTGACAAGAATATGTATCTCACGTTTCCTTTAGATCAGCTGGGGGGGAAATGACTGTCTGCAGTAATCTGAAGAGCAGGAGGAAAGGCAGAGGACCAGCAACACAAACACATCATTGTTTCTCTCTGTGTGATGCGGGCCGGGCTGGGACGTGGGTTCCTCGCCAGATTTTCAAAATACTTTCTTTTTGGGGGCATATTCTGGTATTTTTATTAGGATATAATTAAAGTTGATATACAAGCATACATTGTAGGGGGTGGATACAGCTTTATTTTATTTACTCCCTTCCCAAAGCAGCTCCAACAGCTGGCCTAGATCGGCGACCCCCTGCTAGGAGTGGAGAGCGATGCAAAGCGACTTAAGCACAATATATCAGTTCCCCCCACTTTGAAATGAGCCATAGTTAATTAAAATGATTGAGCAATTTACATTTAGCATATTTCATAGATCATTCAGTGAATAGTCAAGTAATACCTTCAAGATGAAGACCATTGTAGTAGTAGAGAGAGGGAGAGGGGGAGAGGAGAAGGAGAGAGGGTGGGACAGAGAGACAGGCAGCAAGATTGAGAGAGAAAGAGACAGACCACGTGATTGAGAGAGAGAGAGAGAGAGAGAGAGAGAGAGAGAGAGAGAGAGAGAGAGAGAGAGAGAGAGAGAGAGAGAGAGAGAGAGAGAGAGAGAGAGAGAGAGAGAGAGAGAGAGAGAGAGAGAGAGCCACCTCCCAGAGTAACAGTATTTGTGTGTTAGGACACACACACACACACACACACACACACACACACACACACACACACACACACACACACACACACACACACACACACACACACACACACACACACACACATGCCAACAAATCGGGGGAGGGGGGGGTGGCAGGCCAGTGTTTGCCTGCAGAGACAACAGCTGAAGAGCATCAGTCTATTTGTGTTGCCTGTCATTTGAGTTGAGTCTCTAAAAGGTGGTGTGGTAATTAGCAGGACAGGAGAACCACCCTTAGCACAATCAGAGGATTAAACTCCCTCATTAAATCAGTCCCACACTAACTTGCAAAATACAAACCAACAGGCCCTTGCTCTGCACTTAATATGCTATCTTAATTGTTCCATTGATGCTGGCTGGGCACAGGAAGTACGAGGAATAAACCAGAAAACGAATAATTTGGTACTAACGCCATTCTATGTGTTTGTATAGCTATGCGCCAGGACGGGGTTTCGGTTGGGGGGCAGTACTTGGTGTTGTTGCATTTCTCCCTTCGCTCCTCCTTGGTCAGACTAACAGCTTTTTTTTGTATTTTGGCGTCACTCTTGAAAGTTCGCTTTAGTCCAGTCCCCTCCCGAAGCGCAAATACCAACACACTTCAGTTTGCGCCAGACGCATCCCCAAACAGTCCGCCGCTCCCTGCGCTCCTCTGCAGAGTGGGACGACCTGCAGCAACGCACCGCCGGGCTGCCGGTGTTCGTGGATCTAACGGAGTTCTTTGAGAATTAATCCACTTGTTTAACTGGACACTTTTGTTTTATTTTAGGGTTTGTATTTAGTTGTTGAATTTTTACGAGTTTATTTTGTTTCCTCGCTTTTCTTGATTGATTTATCCCGGATCTAAAGTTATGGAATAAAAACGCAGATGTATTTTTTTAATGCATATGCTAGAATAAGTAGCCCACATGCAACTTTGATGAGGGGAGAAATCCTGGTGAAAGGAGCAGCCCCACTGGAGCGGGAAGAGACTTTGCAGGTACAGTGCCCTTGTCACCGTTGTGTTGTACCATTATGTGCATCTAGAACTCTGCTCTGCCACCGTGCTTAAAACTCTCTAACTTTAAGTAGGTTATCTGGCCACAGCTTCCAGTGTGATGGAGCTGGCCTACTTATGGTCGTGCGTGTATATGTACAGTATAATGCAGAAAACATATCGAGAACGGAGGGATAGAGATTCCGAGAGATGAGAGAGAGAGAGAGAGAGAGAGAGAGAGAGAGAGAGAGAGAGAGAGAGAGAGAGAGAGAGAGAGAGAATAACGGGGGGCGAGAAGGGGGAAGAGAGAGAGGGAGAGATAGATAACAAGAGAGAGAGAGAGAGAGATAGAAAGGGGTGGGGGTGATGCGGCTGGCAGAGGGAGAGCTAGTGCTTCAAAGTGTTGGTTTGTTTATCTGGCACTATGAACAGAGGGTGAGGGTGAATGTCGGTTTAATTAGTGGGTGTTAATCTGTAATTTGTTGGCCCACACGCTGCCCATGCCGTGTGTAAACACCCGAAAGGCGCTGGGAAGTATCCGGCAGCTGTCATAGAGTTGGTCAGTTTGATGTCTTGATCTCCTTATGTTTTTTTTACATGGTAGCCTAGGTCGTGTCATGCAGTGAGATGAAGACCAGATCTTCTGTGATGCTTAGTTGGAAAATGAGATGATTCGATATGTTTATTTCTTGTGCACATTCGTCAGCAGCATGGGCAATACAAGGAGAAATTGTGTGGCACGACTCTTCTCACGTGATGCTCTCATGGACCTGTTTCCCAGCAGAGTCCCCCCCAGTGAGCCTGAAGATGCGTGGAAGTAGGCTGGTGATGGTGGTCGTGCTGGTGATGGCGTGCTCCGTCCCAGCCGCCCAGGCCTGTCCCCGGTCCTGCAACTGTTACCAGGCCAACGAGGTCCACTGCACCTTCCGCTCCCTGCTCAGTGTGCCACAAGGCCTGCCTGCTCACACACAGCGCATCAACCTGGGGTAAGGACACACACGCGCACATGGACAGACTCACACATTCACGCATACACAACCACACACACACACACACACACACACACACACACACACACACACACACACACACACACACACACACACACACACACATGCACACAGGCACGCATCCACATCCACACAGACACACACACACACACAAGCATGCAGATGTACAGACACACGCAGGGCCGTCGGACTGCGGGGACAAAGGGGACAGTTGTGGGGGGGCCCAAGGCAGAGGGGGGGCCCATGACCAGTCTGCCCCCGGACCCCCCCCCCCGTCAACAATCGCTCCGGACCCCCCCGTCCCCCCCGTCCCCCGTCAACAACCTGGCGCAGGGGGGCCCATCAGTACCTATAGTATAGGGGCCAAGGATTTGGTGCTACGGCCCTGCACACACACACAAGCATGCACACAGACACGCATGCACAGACACGCACATGCACGCACACACTTGATGCCGGCACACGCACGCACGCAAGCACACACACACACACACACACACACACACACACACACACACACACACACACACACACACACACACACACACACACACACACTCATGCACACACACTGGTGAACACACACACTATCATGCACACGTACACATTCACCTCGACACACTCATGAAAACACACACTCTCACGTACACGCGCACACTTTTTTTATTGTTTGCCATTTGTTAATGATGTCATCAGTCAATGCAATCGTGCATCTGTTTGCTCTGATAGCTTCAACAGCATCACCAGGATCCCTGAAAACTCATTGGCTGGCCTGAAGAGGGCGGAGCTTCTGATGCTCCATAGCAACGACCTGAATCAGATTCCAGACGGGGTGTTTGGAGACATGAGATCACTACAGGTAGAGGATTAACGGCGGGTCATATGCCAGACTTTGTGCGTCATGGCTGGGGATTAAATGCAGTTTCAATGCCGCAGCGTGCAAATCATCATGAATACGTTTTATTACAGCAGCCGCTAATGCACAGACTGATATGAAATGTATCACCGCTTTCTCTCAATCAAATTCATTATCCAATTTCCAGTTTTGACTGACTTTGTGTAAGCATTTTATGGGTGATCAGCACCACTGCTTCCTGAGGTATTTACAGTAGTCGTACAGGAGGATGGCTGACATGTGTTGGATATTGCTGCAGGGTGCAGGGGATGCTACAGCAACAGGTGTGTGGGCACTCTGTTAGGAACTCCTCACATTCATGACTTAAACGCAGAAGATGCGCATTGCGGTCCGATTTGGCAGTGCAAATCAATATTGATTCATATGACAGTTTGCTATCAGCCCTTAAAGGGGAACTATGCAACTTTGGCCACTTCTTCGCTGTTTTCTTGGTTTGCGCTCGCATTGAGCTCCCCCTACAGCTTCGGAGGAGATATTTTACAACACTGTCATAACAACTCCTTGACGACCCTTCTCCATCCACTTCTACGCTAGCCATGTGCATTTGTTTTCAAAGAAGCCGGCGAATGCCTGGAGCCATGTCCAAGGTAGAGGTTCATAAAGAGTAGACAAGGTTATACATTTTCAAAGGGTGTATGTGTTACAATAAACCCATCCTTTTTTATAGTTCATGGGGAGGTGTTATATGCTAGATTAGAATTGTTTTACTTTTGTTGTTGAACAGAACGATCAGGGTAAGGGTGTTGGCCAACATAATGCATGACGATAGCATGAACAATTTGCGCAGCAATCATACATTTATGTATCTGCTCAAGTACGTCACTTGTGTACGGAATTACAGGAAAATGGATTCAGAGATCGAGACGGTATGCTGTCGCTAGTCCCCGCAGGAGAGTGGTCATAGGCAGATGCTGTGTCTGGAAGATTAGGGACACATTTATGTTTACATGTAAATGCTTGCAAATAAACATTGTAGATAAATATTATTGTATTGTTTTAAAACGTTTCCATTTTTTTAAATAACAGTTGGTTGCACCACCTTTCTTTCATTTGTTCAATAATACACACTTTGGTTAAAAAACAATGCTGTTTGCCAACGCAAAAATACAAAGCAATCTTTTTACAAACATGTTTACAAGCGGGGAACTAGACCAAAGCCGGTATAACATTGCTAAATCTATAATGGAGGTTCACGTATCATAACAGTTCTGTTGCCGACGAATATGTGCAAACTAGCAGCATTCTTGCAAGGTACTGCATTATATGGCCAGCCGGAAATATCACAAGGCTATACACTCTTAGAATAATCTGAGGCATTCGAATAGCGGTCTAGTGATCTAAATAAACAAGAACCTCGATCCTGGGTTTTACAGGAAAACAACCATGAAAACTAGGGGTGGGAATCTCTTGGCACCACACAATTCGATTTGATTCCGATTATGAGGTCAACGATTCGATTCTAAAGTGATTATCGATGCATCTTGATGCAAAATAAATTTTCATGTACATTTCCATGCGTGATTTACAAAAATATATATATACAACTGAGTTTGCTACTCAGAGTTTGCTAATCACTTCGTACTTTTGTGATGATCATTAAAGACATAAACAGATGAATTAACTTATCTAATATTTTATTAGAGAGAAAGCTTATGTCACAAATATGACTTTCTATGAACAATGCAATAATCAATGCAGCTTGCATTGATTATTGCAGGTTTCAGTTTTATTGTCTTTCTAATCTTTCTTTTCTATGTCATTAAAAAAAAAGCTGCTCTTGAATTAGAAGGAGTTCTTGTGTCTGGCTGTGAGTTTGCGTGCATGCTACACGTAGGCTGAACGCAATCGTGTCAAGACAAATCAGATTGGCCTGAGATAAATTAAATAATTTTAAAATTATTAAAATTATCCCTCTGTGGCGAACAGAATGTTGCAGCAGGCGAACAAATTAAAAATGTTTTATTTATTTTTTTAATTCAGATTATTAATTTATCTGCATGGAGAGAGAACCGTTCTAGAGAGAATCGCGATCCATCAAGAATCGATTATTTTTCCCACCCCTAATGAAAATAAACGTGTTTGGTAGCAGGTACGCTAACACCCCAGCAAGCAAGCAAACTAGAAACATACAGGGCTCACAACAAAATGGTCGAGCAAACACATTTTTACAGAGACATCAACATCAAAAAGCCACAATACAAAGAGGACAAAGTTCACCCAAGGGTACTTACAATTTCAAGAGCAACACAGCCATGGCAAGTCGGCATCCGATTTGAAGTCTTCTTTTTCTTTCAGTTCACGCTATTCCTGAGAAGCTCGCCCAACATTTACTCGTGTCTGGCCTCTCTGTCGGCCCGTCTCCCTTTTCTCTTCTTCTGTTTCTCTGACATTGTGTTTCTCTGTCTCTTTTTTAGTCGGCTGATCCGTGATGAATGTAACAATCCCTTCGCTACTTGTGTTTATATCGAGCCGGTTCCGTGTTTGTCGGTCTGTAGTGCCGTAAAGCAATTCGGTGCTTCGCAAGACACGAGACTCCTGCGAGAGTGGGCAACGGGTCGCCGGCAGAAACTTGCATATTCCCTTTTTCCGCCAAGATGCGCTAGGGGGAGTCCAAACAGTGACCAATCAACCCATAAAGTGTTATAGAACCATCACAATGTCTCTTAACCTGTTATATTAAGGTAAATTAAGCCAAAAAAGTTGCATAGTTCCCCTTTAATAGAAGAAGAATAATTGTTTTGTTAGCGCATTTTCATTCTTCTTTGAAGGCTGGCTGATGGCGACCTTGGGGTCAGAGTTGGCCTATGTAGCCTACCCCTCAGTGCGGAGCCAATGTTTATTCATCTGCATTGAAATGTGCTGATCGGCAGGGTAATTCCACATGTTGACATCCTCACATGCTACATCAGTCACCATACGTCGAATCCTGCGAGCTAAGCTGCTAGCTGAGCTTGCTTGCAGGATTCCTTTGGCACTGTATTGATGTTTTTTACATACTCTGCTGCTTCCATTCCATTTGTTGTTTTCTTAAGATTTCTCCAAGTGTGTTATGTATAAAACGGGTCCTGGGGAGAGATTATCTGGGATAAAAAGATTTTCCAAGGCTGGTTTCAGACTTCAAGAACGTAAATCTGTTGTGAGGATCGGCTTCTGTTTCTCATGATGGAACAGGTCGGAAGAGCTGCTTTTCATTAGGCTCACCGTACGTTGTGTTTACTCATAACTCCTAAATAATCAAACTTTCACCTCAGTTGTGATTATGGGAGGTATGTGCTGCCCGCCCCCACCATCCCCATTCAGATGTTAACTCTGTGTGGACAGCAGATGTGGATGTCAAAACACATTCTTCTATAGAAAACGTCTTCCAAGTCCCATATCCCCTCATCTCCTATACCGTGATGTTCCATGCTCCAGGTTCCAAGACATACAGCTGTAGACTCCCAGGCTCCTGTCCGGGACTTACTCCTGCTGTTGACTCATCCCAGCCTCCTACTCATCTTCTCCTCCTCCTTCTCTTCCTCCTCTTCTTCTCCACCTCCTCTTCTCCTCCTCCTCCACCTTGTTCTTCTCCAGGTGCTGAAGCTGAGCTACAACAAGCTGGAGGAGATCTCCTCCTCAGCCTTCTCTGGCCTGACTTCCCTGCTGCGCCTGCACTTGGACCACAACCTCCTCAGGCACCTCCATCCGCGGGCTCTGCTGCAGCTGCCCAGCCTGCGGCTTCTCCGCCTGCAGGGCAACCGGCTGCACCAGCTCCATCCCCGCAGCCTGTGCACCCTCTCCCTGCTCAACACATACTACTACTCCACCCTCAGGCAGGTGCCAATCAAATGCCCTATGAGATCCTATTGATGGTTGCATTCGTCCATTTTCTTTGGCGTCAGCCACCATTAGCATCGATGGTGAATGCAGATGATTTCAGTGATGATTATGTTGTTTATTTGCTTCTTTCGTACTCTCCCTCCTCCAATTCACCAACGCTTCACACTCCCCTCACTGCATTTATTTCATTCACACATTCCTTTTCTTACGGCCTCCTCCTGCTCCTCCTACTCCCCCTCCTCCTCTTCCTCCTCCTCCTCCCCCTCCTCCTCCATTTCCTCCTGCTCCTCATCCTGTCTCCCCTCTAACAGACATCTAGATCTGTCCAACAACAGCCTGGCCTCTCTCCCTGAACCAGCCCTCTCGATGGCGCCCCTGCTGGACACGCTGGCTCTGTATTCCAACCCCTGGCGATGTGACTGTGCCATGGCCTGGTTCCTTGGCTGGAGTCGCGCTCACCCAGGTGGGATAGCGCTCTGGTGGACGTTATGTTTTCTCCTTGGTGTTTTCTAACATGATGCCTTTCCCACGTCCTCCCTGCTGGGCTGGTGGGGCGTGTAGCGGTCCCAGCGTTTCCCAGCAGCCTGCAGGGTTACTACACAGGGCAAGATAGGGTGTCTGGCTGGGCTCGACACCCAGCAGAAAGGGTTTGGGAATCTACCAATCTACACTCTATTAATGTCTCCAGCCCCCCGTACCTGCTCCTCACTGACCTCTGTATTATTATACCGCCTCGTCTCCTTCGGTTTTCGGAGGCAATAGTGCGCACCATTCGAGCAATGTTTTTGTATGGACTTTTTCTCGTTTTGCCATCCAAATTGATATTCTTTATTTTTAAGTTCTTCTTTAATAGGTCATCTGTAATCAGAGTCTCGTTATAAATCTGGGATTAATCAGACTCATAATGACTAATCTTTTATTATGAGTCTGGGATTAATCGTCGTGAGAATATATTTGTCCGTTATCTTTGGTGTCAGCAACCAATAGCATCGATTAATCGGTGCTAATTCGTTCTTTTGTCTGTTATCCTCTAAAAAAGGTATTAAGTAGACAGTCAGTGTGTGACTCCCGGTGGATATTACGTTTGATCCCCAATGTTTTCTCAAGTAAGATCTTAACAAGTGTACTCAGAAATGTGTGCACTAGAAATAGTATCAGACTATCATGAAGTGTACCTAAAAATAAGCGCACTTCAATTTGAGGCACGCTTTTTTTTAGGTACACTTCATGATAATGTAATACTTGAAGCACAAATACCTTTGTGGTGGGAGTCAAACACACCAGTTATCCTCTTCACTGGCCATGGCCAGCGACGGACTGGGAAATGGCTCTGGTCTTCTGGAGCCGAGCGTGAGCATACGTTTGACGTATGTTCAAAGCAAACCCAAGGGTTAAGACTTGTATCACAAACCCCCTAACAGATACCCCAGGAAGCCCCATGCCTTTGATCTAAATGCTTATTTCTTAGTTTGTATCTTTCAAATTGGTTCATATTTTAATTTGGTGGAAGTGGAGGGGGGTAAGGGGCATAACACAGATTGCACGAGGCCCTTAATGACGTACTCACACCACTGTCAAATAGTCATATCTTACGTCAATGAAAGGCTATTGACGTGACCAGTATGGTTTAGCTAACGTCTGACCGCAGGGTGGTGGGTGAACCAGGAGGGCTGACCTCCCAGGGCTCAGAGGGCCGACCCCCTGCTGTCTGACGGCAGGGCGTCGGGTGAACCAGGAGGGCTGACCTTCAGGGCTCAGCTGGCCCCTGCTGTGTGCCCGGGGCCCAGTGCTATGCTCGGTCTGCAGGGCCCAGGTCAGGGTCCGGGGCGCTCTGAACGTTCTCCACTGGGCCACGCTTCCTACCGTCCATTATACACCACAAATTAAATACATAGTATTGTCTACTGGCCGGTTCGGCCCAAGGCTTCCAGAGCTCCTGATGGCCAGTCTGTCCCTGGACGACCCATGCCTCTTTGTAGCATAGTGGTTCCAACGGGTCTGTAATGCACCGCCAATCAGAGTGCTTGATGATCCAGCCCAGGTGCAACCACACATTCTTTGCCCTAACAATGCACACTCCTCTAGTTCTGTTTAAATGTATGCTTCATACCAGACATCAGGAATTTGGGCGCATGATAGAAAGCAGGGAGTTTTTTGTCAGTTACAAAGCACCTGAGTTTGAGATGATAATACCTTTAGCAGCAACCCTCTTGTGGTTAAACATAATCCCCTATTCCCCTCCCCCGAACTTTGTCTCCACTGTCTCAACTCTCTCTCTCTCTCTCTCTCTCTCTCTCTCTCTCTCTCTCTCTCTCTCTCTCTCTCTCTCTCTCTCTCTCTCTCTCTCTCTCATACACCCTCTGGTTGTCCTTCTCTCTCCCTCTCCCCCTCACAGACCCTCTCTGCTGTGTTGCAGCAGTGAAATCAGCGTGGAATGCGACATAAGTCTCATTGAGATGCGAGTTACACCTACCGTAACTAATTTGTTGTGACACCTCTGTATTGTGTGTTGATATGTGAATTACTGCTAATGAGTGTCTGTACAATCAAAGTGGAGTGCAAATGTCAACCACATGTACTTACTGTGAGGCATGTGACTGATGCATAGTTGATACGCAGAGTAGGTCAGGCTCCACTCATTCATCAAGCCGCTAATGGGAGCTGATACCTATGATGTGCTATAATCCATCACACATAGTTGCTATTAAGGGATGTATATCAAACAGACCTACACAATCGACCCCCTATCTAACTGTGGCTTCTCTTTTATTTCTGTTAGGATTGATGAAATGCCCTGGAGGTCCTCAGTGTCCAGTCTGTGATACGCCAGTTTATCTACAAGGGCGTGGCTTGCTCCGGCAGACCGACCTACCATGCACCTCCCCCAGCATATTCTCATCAGGAAGAGACCCCCCTTCTGCTGGGGACCCTGGGGAGATGAAAGCATTGGAATCGTTCAGAGAACCTTTAGGCAATGCTTCTTTAGGTCTATCTGACCACCAGGGGAACAGTGTTGATCTGAGCTGCAACGTTACCCACACTCTGCACTCCCCTGACATCCCACCACCAGACCTGTCTCTACCCAGTGCTGCTCCTATCCCTATGGCTCTTTCCCTCTCCCTGGAGTGTGCTGTGGAGAGAGCAGGCTATGAGAGCCTTTGGAGGATCCTGGCGTACTACAGTGAGACTGCAGTACGCCTGGAGCGGGAGATTATGCTCAGCAAACCCCCAGCATTGGCATACCGGTACAGGCAAACAGCTGAGACTGAGGGATACTACTACACCGGAGTCAAGGCTTCACTGAAGACCACACCGCACTGGATGCTACAGCCAGCGGTGAGCCTCCAGCTGAACAGAGCCCAGTCCAGCGAACGGAAGGTCCAGCTTATACTGACCACCAGGGTTTCCGTCCACCCTGACCCCATTTATCGGTCCTCATCGTCCTCTTCTTTAGCAGTAGCTGACCCTTTATCTCGTCATCCATGGGCTATGATATTAAGTTCCACAGCTCCCTCAGCATATGCAGCCGTAGCCGGCAGTAGAGTAGAGATGTCCTGCCCTCTGGTGAGCTCTGGGAACTTCACAGTACACTGGATTCTCCCGGATGGGTCCAAACTGGTCTCCCCTTACCGTAGTACTGATGATAGGGTCAGCGTATCAGATTCCGGTATACTTTTACACAGAACAGAGTCTTCAGATGCTGGCCTGTACTACTGTGTGGCCCAGGCAGGCAGTGACGTGGACGTTTTACCCCTACGGCTCGCTGTGGAGGAGTCTTCGATTGCAGCCACTGGGGAGCAAATCGGGCCCTCTGTCAAAGGGCAGGTAGGGGAGTTCGTCACTCTTCTGTGTAATGCCTCTGGTTCGCCCACTCCTCATATCAGGTGGCTGCTACCGGATGGAAATACAGTCTGGCACGGCACCACCGTACCAGGCGGAGCGAGCGTACAGTCAAATGGTAGTCTATCCCTGGCACAAGCTTCTCTAAAGGACGACGGCAGTTACCGCTGCATGGCAGTCAACCAATACGGCGCTGACTCCCTCTCCATGCGGCTGGACATTAGCGCACAAGCCGGACCGTTCAGGTCCTCTTTCCACAGAGGACCCCAGTCAGCTTCCGGCCGCTCGACTAGGATACGAGCCCCGTTGCTACGGGATACTGTTGTGGAAGATGGATCAGGGGATAATGGCGAGGAAGAGAACCCTAAGGTTCCCGCTATTAATAGGAGGCGGCCCCAGTATCCCCTCAACCGGCGCTTGCCGAGCGGTCATCCCAGAAGACGGGGGCCAATAAGGGGTGGGAAACCCCTGAGGGAAGGCGGGCCGCCGTCTCAGAGCCAACCCGGAAGAAACCGTTTTGACAGCAGACAGAGAGTCAGTGCAACCAAACAGAGGATCGACCCTAAGAAGTGGGCCGACCTATTGGCTAAGATACGCCAAAGGACCACCCTTAATAGCACAACTCCACCAACTGAAGTGGAAGAGCTTAGTCTCGAACCTGTAGACAGGAAGGAAACCAACACATTGACCAGCAGGGTTGATGGAGAGGGCACTACCGGCAGTAAAAGGGAGGAGGTTTCAAGTGACATTGACAGAGTTGTGGGTGAGGGAGGGAATAATAGAGACCGACAGCAAGGTGAAGTAGAAACCGAAGGATCAGCTTTTGAGGATGTCAGTCTTCAGGAAGAAGGCCTACATCCCATTGACCACATTATTACACAAACCCTGACAAACACCGAGATTAGAACCAACACTCTGGCTAACACGGAGACGGAGAGTGGGACGGAGCGGAACGCGCTGTCGGAAACACAAGCGAGCAACGTCAGAGAGAACAAGGCTGACACACAGACACAGTCAATACCAAAAACAGAAGTGCCGACAGCCCAAGTCACATCAAAACAAATCTCCATCACAAACGAAATAGATTTAGAAAAGCCGGATCCCAGTCCAACAAGGTTTCAAAACAACCATCATCGAGTAAATCCAGTTCCCAACACGCGGCCAGAGAGCCCCTTGGACACACGCAGACGGACCAGCCAGCGCAGGAGACCATTCACCCGGTTCAGAGTGCGACCTAAGACCCCACCCCGACCTCTTCCTGACCCCACCAGCCCGGGGTCGCAAGCTGTCACCCTCGACACTCGCTCCAACCAAATGTCTTCTTCTGCCCCCCCGACCCCCTTTGCAGTCAAAGAGACCCCAGGCTTGGACCGCATCGGGTCTGACAGCTCTCTCTCAAACAGCCTGGATGTGGATCCACCGTCTCCCACTCTGTTTGACTCTTTATCCCTCTCCCTTTCGGCCTCTCCATCCCCGTCTTACTCACCGCCTCGCTCTCCACCCCCCCAGACAGAGGAGGAGGAGGTGTGGGAGGAGGCAGACGAGGAGAGGGGTTCACCTACTGGGAAGCCCTCTGACACACTAACTCTCTCCACCGCTCTCCCGGACCTGACGCAGTACGATCGTTTACCCCCGCCGCTAGCACCAGATATCTCCCTCGCCGGGGAGATACAGACAGACGTACAAGCACAGGGACAGCCGCCCTCAGGCCCACACACTGACAGGGTCGTACCGCAGCACCCCGAAGAGATGGAGGAGCATCAGCCTTTCCCAAGCACCTTCCCCTCCCGAGTCACTTCCTCCCCACCCCCCCAGTATGTGGTCCCCAGTACTACCAAGATTACCACCGCTGCTACCACCACGAGTGCAAAAATGACACGTATTACATCAACCACTTCTGTTACAAGTATTCCGGCTGCTGTCAGTGAGTCCACTCTCTCTGCTATTTCAAGTATTAAACAGGGAGCTCCAATCCACTGGGCCAACTCACCCACCAGCACCACCACCTCCACAACTACAACAGCTAGAACCACCACATCCCCTGTTACTGAAGATACCACTGCTGTCTTCATTCCCTTAAGAACTGCATCTGTGACCAGCAAAACTACTGCTGTCGTTACAACAGCCTCCACCACCCCCTTCACCACAGTGACCGTTCAGACCCCTGCTTGCTCCACCACTTTCACCATGCCTAACCACTCAAGTATACCTCAAACCAGCATCAGCCCTGGTACCAGAGAACACTCCAGAGAGAGGCCAGGCCCAGGGCTAGTTGTTCCCAGAGAGAGGCCAAGCCAAGGGCCTGTTGATCCCAGAGAGAGGCAAAGCCCAGGGCTAGTGGATTCCAGAGAGAGGCCAAGCCCAGGGCTATTGGATCCCAGAGAGAGGCCAAGCCCAGGGCTAGTGGATCCCAAGGAGAGGACAAGCCCAGGGCTAGTGGATCCCAGAGAGGGGCCAAGCCCAGGGCTAGCTGATCCCAGAGAGAGGCCAAGCCCAGGGCTAGTTGATCCCGTTGAGAGGCCAAGCCCAGGGCTAGTTGATCCCAGAGAGAGGCAAAGCCCAGGGCTAGTGGATCCCAGAGAGGGGCCAAGCCCAGGGGTGGTTGATCCCAGAGAGAGGCCAAGCCCAGGGCCTGTTGATCCCAGCGAGAGGCCAAGCCCAGAGCTAGTGGATCCCAGAGAGAGGCCAAGCCCAGGGCTAGTGGATCCCAGAGAGAGGCCAAGTACAGGGCTAGTGGATCTCAGAGAGAGGCCAAGTCCCGGGCTAGTGGATCCCAGAGAGAGGCCAAGTACAGGGCTAGTGGATCCCAGAGAGAGGCCAGTTCCAAGCCATATCAGACCTGGACCGGACTGGAAGAGTCCTTCGGTGAACTCTATTCCGGACTCCCACAGCACCAGGGCCATTCTCCCAGCCTCGCCCATCCTGCCAGCATCACCTGTGGTGAGTTAAGTTCTCTCCGTGGGTACTGACTCGTTTTATACGTCTATTGTGTTTTGTCAGCAATACGTCATCTTTACGACACCACTGGGATGCGTGGGATTCGCTGGGCGTTGGGTCCTGTAACTGTTGCCATTTTCTGGCAAATAATTTTTATTGAGAAAAAAAACATTGTTTTCTGTAAATGACCTGCTGCTAAATCTCGGCAGATGTTTCATGGAGATCATCGTGAATTAATTTAGATGGGGTAAAAACGGGAGAAATAGAAACCATGTGTTCCATAATCAACAACATAATCCACTTGGGGGGGTTCTAATCCTAAAGGATTAAAGATAATTGGTCATTAATCCTTTTCCAGAGTTCTGCAGGAAACCCAATCCTGCCATTAGCTCCACCGCAGGTACGTCAACACAGACCCATCATGTCGTTCTAGTCCACTTGATCATAGCATACCACTGATTTCGAAAAGCACGGGCTGACATTTGATACAAATCTATAAAACATTGAACACTGGGAAATAAAAATACACAATTCATAATTTGTAATGCAAGACGAATATAGCTGGTGTCTTTGTTCAGCTCCCCAAGGTCCCGGTGGAGAGGTCCAAGCCCAGGATCTCTGACCCCCACATCCGGAGCGCCTCCGTCCCGGCCGGCAGCGTGGCCAGGCTGGACTGTGAGGCCCAGGGAGAGCCGGCCCCAACCGTCACCTGGACCAAGGTGTCTACAGGTATGACCCACACACAAACACACACAAAAGCACACATGCAGGCACGCAAGCACACATACACGCACGCGCACTCAACAACACACAAAAACACACGCAGGCGAGCACGCACACACAAACAAACACACAATTGCACACATACACACTAATGCAGACACACACACACTGACAAAGACTAACATCTTCAAGACACTTCTGACAGCAAAATATTTTATTTAAATTTAGAGCATGATCATGGGAAGACACAGGCAGCAAAGTTAGCAAGTAAAGATTGAATGAGACAAAGGGTGAACATGATTCTTAGAGGGAAACTGTCACATTGTGGATAGTTAATACAAAGGAAACAAAGCTGAGGGGCAGTGACCATTGTGTAGAGTTTAGAATTGGCCATGGCTGAAGTCAGCCATGGTGGGAGGGATCAAGTTAATTTGCGATCAACTACGGGTGAAGTGGACATGTCTGCAAGGCCGTAAGACAATTAAAGGAATACACAACAAAGAAGTCAGTCAATTGGCCTCAGTATAAGACTAATGCTGTAATCCATTTGGATGGTATGCCGGTACGTGCAAGTCGTAAGTTGCAAATCTCCCAACTTTCTTGCGTCATTTGCGGAGGCACGCCTTTTGGTGGTAGTAGCTTTCCCGTTTCTCATTGGCTAGTCATTGTTATTGTTGCTACATTAGCCTCTTTAGCAAACCAGCTTGAAAACAAACAACACAACTTTACATTGTATTGCACTCACAGTAAGAACGTGCAATGAATAAATTGGTGTCCGGCAAAAGTAGCAATGTAATCAAGTGTGTAAAAGCATTTAAAATCTACATTAAAATGACCATCATACAAATACAAAGAAAATAAATCTCTTTACGGGCGCAGCCATTTTTGTTGACGAGTAGTACGGTCGGCCTCATTGAACTCGCACTACTTTCAAAGCGACGAGATACTACGACAAAAAGGGGGCGTGCCTCAGTGAAATGCAGCAAGAGAGCTGGGAGATTTGCAACTTACGACTCGCACGTACCGGCCTACCATCCAAATAGATTACAACATTAGTGGCCACAGTGGAAATGCAAAATGCAAACTATCTCATTCCCTTTCAATTAGAGAGAGGAAGGGAGAAATCTCTAGCTCCAAGGAGAATATGAATTCCAAATTCCTTTTCAATTGACTAGTAATTATATAAACAAAGTATGTTGAATTTGTATATAATTTTATATTTAATTTACGATTAATATTACAACTCATATGTACAAAGGCATAAACAAACACACACACATGCCAGCACACACGCAAGTACAAACACACACACACACACACCCACACCCACACACCAATGATAATTGTGTTGCATGAAATATGTTCCTCTAGCTAAGCCTTCTTAATTGGGTGAACGTACTAAAAAGCCTGAGAGGTGGACTTACACTTTCACTTGGTTTCGCCATTAAAATGGCTGCTGGTGATGTCTGAAGTGCTTCATTTAAATAACAGTGCCAAAGCAACTTAACACCCACTTACACCCAACATTACACACTCACATTCGCACAATGGGGTTTTCTTCAGCGGACGTGATGGAAAATGAGAGTGAAAGGCAAAGCCTTGGAAGCATTACACGTTACACCGCGTTACACAGGCTACGATGACTTCAGCTTCCTCTGGCGACCCTCCCCACTCCTCCCTCGCTCCCGCTGTCTCCTCTTACACATCTTGTCTTCGTCTCTCTCCCGCCCTCCCTTAGAGACCGTTCCCCTCCCTCCCCCCTCTCCAACCCTGTAATAGCTCTGTTCCTGTCCTCAGGGGCGGTGATGTCAGCCCAGGCCAGAGCCCAGCGCTTCCAGGTGCTGCCCAACGGAACCTTTGTCATCCACGACGTCGGGCTGCAGGACCGGGGGACGTACATGTGCAGCGCTCACTCTTTCCTCGGTCGGGACAGGTGAGAGAATGATCATATGTCTAGGGTCATATGTAAATGGTGAATGGACTGCATTTACACAGTGCTTTTCTAACCAGTGGCATATCAAAGCATTTTACAATATTGCCAAACATTCACTCATTCACACATTCATACACAGACGGAGATGTCAGCCATGCAAGGCGACAGCCAGCTCGTCAGGAGCAGGCAGGGTGAGGCGTCCCGCTCAGGGACACCTCAACACACTAGGAGGAGCCTGGGATCTAAATAGCAACCTTCCGGTTACCTTCTGAGCCACATGCCGCCATATACAGTATGCCATACATATGTCTATGTTCATATGCCTATGTGTGAGATTGGTCACTACGGATATTCACACTTTGCTATGAATCACGGTAACCTTCATATCACGATGCTTCATGTTAAAGCAGAGCTTTGGATTGATTCAGCTCAGCTGTTGGATGTTGTATGGGAAGTATTTTGCCTAGTGACATTTAGGTGATGTAGACATGTGCAACGGTTATGATTTGGGTACAATATTATTGATTTAGTATACTCTTATCATAATTTCCTCGTGAAAGGATGCTCACAAATCTGGAGGTGTGGTCCCGCCCCCCTCGGATGAAGCTTGCCAATTACAGAGAGGCTACCATCCACCAGGGCGGGGATCTGTCTCTGGACTGCCAGGCCGACGCTGTCCCCGCCCCGCTGCTCTCCTGGGTCCTGCCTGACCGCTCTGCGCTCACCGCCAACTCCACCCACCCTCGGATGACCCTGCATCCCAACGGGACGTTGCACCTCCGGGAGGCCGCGGCCCAGGACCGGGGCGTGTACCGCTGCGTGGCGTCCAACCTGGCGGGCGCGGCCAGCGGCTCTGTGCGTCTGCACGTGTCCTCGCTGCCCCCGGCCATCCTCCAGCCCCGCGAGGAGCTGCTGGTGCTGGGCCGCGGCACGCCGCTGTACGCCCACTGCTCGGCCCGCGGCGCCCCACCCCCCACACTGCGCTGGCGGACCCCGGACGGGACCAGGGTCCGGCCCTCCCAGTTCCTCCATGGCAACCTCTTCGTGCTGCCCAACGGCACGCTGCACGTGCGCAGGCTGGGCCCGGCCGACGTGGGCGGATACGAGTGCACGGCCAGCAACGCGGTGGGCGTGGCCAGGAGGACGGTGAGCGTGAGGCTGCGAGGGGACGCCGCCCCCTCCCTCCCCCCCGAGGCGCCTCGGGACAGAGGCCAAACCTCCCTACTACTCCCTCCCCTCTCGCCTCCCTCCTCTGACCGCGGCCCCCCCACCTCGCCACAGCCACCTCCCAAGATCAACAGCGCAGCCGCCGCTCTGCCCCCCACCTCCTCCCTGGACGCAGGCCGATCCCAACCCTCCTCCTCCCACCTGTCCGAACCACCCCTGCCCCCATCCCACCGCAGAGGCTCCCTGCCACTCGGCAAAACAGAGGCCGTGCCCTCCTTCTCCGCAGGGGACCGGAGCAGAGATTCTTCTGCCCCTACCCACTCGTCGGCGCCCCTGTCTCCGCTGAGGAAGGCCCACATCGTGGACACCTCCCCCTCCGCCACCGCTGTCCATTATGGGGGTTACCTGCAGCTCCACTGCTCAGTGTCTGGTAACCCGACCCCGTCTATCATCTGGAGGACTCCTGCCCGCAAGCTTGTCGACGAGCACTTCAGGTAAAGGGTTAGGGTGTGTGTGTTTGTGTGTGTGTGTGTGTGTGTGTGTGTGTGTGTGTGTGTGTGTGTGTGTGTGTGTGTGTTTGTGTTTGTGTGTGTGTGTGCGTGTGAAAAGACTGCCTCTGTTGGGTGTGTGTGAGAGCGTGTGGTTAGAAGGTGGATAAATCAAAAAATGAATGGAATGTGTGTGTGTGTGTGTGTGTGTGTGTGTGTGTGTGTGTGTGTGTGTGTGTGTGTGTGCGTGTGCGTGTGTCTGTGTGTGTGCGAAGAGTGTAAGTGTTTATGTTTACAGCTCGTATGGTTGTGTGTGAGGGAGTGTGCGTAGAAGGTTAGGTGGATAAATCTGAAATTGAATGCAATGTGTGTGTGTGTGTTTGTGTGTGTGTTTGTCCTTGACAGCTCTGACAGGCGTATGAAGGTCCATCCCAACGGCACTCTGCTGGTCCTGGTCGTGACGGAGAAGGATGCAGGTGACTACCTCTGTATCGCCCGCAACAAGGTCGCCGACGACTACCGCCTCCTCCGCGTCACCGTGTCCACAAAGCCCGCCAAAATAGACCCCAAGCAGTCGGCCAATAAGATGGTGCCATTCGGTGGATCACTCAAAGTGAGTGGGATTTGAAGGGGGCTTGATATATTTACTAAATCTATTCATTCATATTTTATTCATTACACAATTTTCACTGAAATGATATTCAGATGAATCCATAGAATGAAAAGCGGTATTCTGTTGCACTCAAGCTCACAAGACTGTTGGTGCCATGGTGATTAATCAACCAGCTTACGAGGCTACACAGAGATTATAACCATGTGGCTCCCCAGGTGGACTGCCTGGCGTCAGGACAGCCCGACCCAGCCGTGAGCTGGAGCCTGCCCGACGGCACCATGGTGAACAGCGTGCTGCAGGGGGAGGAGCCAGGACCAGGCCGGCCGCACGGTGAGCCACTGCGGCTCACCGTGTTTGGTAATGGGACGCTGCTGGTGCCGGTGATGGGGGTGACAGAGGAGGGGGAGTACACCTGCTACGCTAAGAACAACGGAGGCCAAGACACCATGAAGGTAGTCTGCATGTTCATTAATCTTATATGATCGTAATCTATGCCATTTTATCACCGTTTCTATATAAGGGTTAGGGTGAGGAGAAAACAGGCGTTAAATCCTGTGTTTTTGCCAGCCTTTGCTTGCCTTACAGTTTGTGAACGTCGTGCTCCGAACACAGTTGCCATTGTTTTCATGATGTCAAATGGCCTGATGGCAGCGAGGTGTGTGTGGGTGTGTGGAGCTCGGTCCGGGCAGCGTTGGAGGGCGTCCGAGAGAAGGTTTAGCTTCTTTGACACTTACAGGTTTAAAGCCATAGTGTGTGGCGCATTTCATATAAAATACCGCTCTTTATTACGCTCATACTTAACGGTACTAAAAACGTACATGTTTATCTTTTTTGATCTCATACTATTTGAATTCCTGCTGAATCAGTGACTCAACTCTGATATTTTGAGGAAACACATCATTTTTCACTTACCTATCGTTAAACAGAATAGCAGCTTATCGTTCTAGAGCTTTAGAGCTACATTTTGTTTTTCTTCCATGTCACAAGCATTCAGTTTTCTTCGAGCAGAGTTCCAGAACAAAAATATCTAGATGTAGCTCTAAAACGATCAAGATGTCCTGTTTTATTTATTTTAAAGAACTCACTGTTCACAAAGAGTTGAGTGAAACCACTCAATATATCTCCTTTGGAGACGGTTATTTCCAAAAAGGTCTCCTTTGGTTTTAATGTATATCTTTTGAAGAATGAACATCAATATGAAGGTACAAGCTCCTGATTGTTTGTCGTACAATCTAAACCAGGTCAAGGTCCAGGTCATGAGGGACTCCGCACCCAGCTTCTCCGACGCCCCCGGCCGCCATGTCACCAGGGTGCGCCCGGGGGCCACCGCCGTGCTGCGCTGCCGGGTCAAAGGAGACCCCGTTCCGACTGTCACATGGTTCTCCCCCAACCACCGTGTGATCCCGCGGAGCCTGGGATCCCGCTCCTTCTCGGAACGTGTGGTGGTGGTCTCCGACGGGACCCTGGAGGTCCGCACTGCTCAGCGGGGCGACGCTGGGAACTACACCTGCCGAGCGCGCAACGCGGCCGGGGAGAGGAGCCGGATGGTGGGCCTGGAGCTGGAGGAGCTCTACTACCCCCCCAACGCCAGGGGGACCCCGAACGTCTTGGGGACGCCCAATGGCCGGGGCACCCACTGGCAGGGCAGCAGCGATGTAAACCCAGCCGGCGGTACCGGCAGCAGCAGGCCGCATGGGGACATCCATCAGTATGCTCCCACCCACGGAGCCGCTAGCCGCTTGGCTAGCAGCGGTGGAGTCAGCAGTCAGTCTAACAGTAGAGTCTTCAGCAGTCCACCCACCTCTGACATTCAACTAGCAAACACTGGCTCCAAACCACCCAGTCCGTCGGGCGACAGTGTTGGAGTGCAGGACCGGGGATCCACAGCAGAGCTGGGCCACAGGCTCAACACTGTGGGCGGGAATAACAACATAGCGATCAGACAAGGAATAGCCGGAACACAGCGGAACCAAGGGGCTGTTACAGTGAACAGCGGCCTGGCGGCGGTTGGAGGTAGCGATGGCTGGGCGGCCCGCAGCAGTCATAATGAGGTGGCGAGCGGGCGACTCGTTAATAAGACAGGCTTACTGCCTGCCCACACTGGCTCACAGCCTGCCCACACTGGCTCACAGCCTGCTTACACTGGCTGGCTCCGGGGAGGGGCTACTAGCTTTAGCAGCAGGAGCCATGCTACCAGTGGCGGTACCTCCAGCCCCAGCCACGCCACACACACGGTGAGCGGGGTCTCCTCTGTGCAGCATCGAGCGGGGAGGGGCCAGACAGTGCTGCTGCCCTGCCCATCCCACGGCTCCCCGCCCCCCCGGCTGTACTGGCTGCTCCCGGGGAACGGCGTGCTCCCGGCGCCCTACTACGGCAGCCGGCTCACCGTGCACCGTAACGGCTCCCTGGAGCTGCGAGGCCTCCGGCCCAGCGACGCCGGGAAGCTGGTCTGTGTGGTGCAGGGGGGCGGGGGGGAGACCAGGGTCCAGGTGGAGCTGTCCGTGTCCGACCCCGGGGGGCCCGGGGGGGAGCTGACCCTGCAGAGGGAGCCGGCGGTGGTTCTATCGGTGTCCCCCCACTCCGGAGACCTCCCGCGCGTCTCTCCGGGATCGGTCCGCTCCCTTCATCCCACCCCTCTGTTGCCTAAGGCGCTCCGGCCGGGGGGCCCCGTCGGGGGGATGTCCCCACAAGGAGGCTTGTTCCTGCCCTCCCTCCCTCGGCCTGCTGCTCCCGTACTGGTCCCAGCAGCGCCAGTCGCAGACAGACAAACGCCCGTTGTGAGCATCAGAACGGCCTCGTTGGTGAGCATCATCAACGGGGAGGACCTCCGCCTGTCATGCCATGCAGTGCCCGGCGCTGGGGGCATCCAGGGGTCATTCTCCTGGACCCTGCCCAGGGGTGAGGTGCTGTCCCAGGGGCAGAGCACCGGCTCTGGCCGCTACATGGTGCTTCCCGACGGAACGCTCCAGGTCCAGCAGGCGACGGTGTTCGACCGCGGGAGCTACACCTGCCGCTCCACCCCTAACGGCTCCGCCACGGCCGCCGCTGTCACGACGCCCGTGATTGTGATCGCCTACCCTCCGCGCGTCATCAAGGGCCCCCAGCCAGTCACCTACACCCGGTTTGGCGTGGCTATCGAGCTACCCTGTCTCACCATAGCAACGCCCCGGGCCGCGCTGACCTGGGAGACGCCGGACTTGACGCAGCTGAAGGTGACAGGCCAGGCTCGTATCTATGGCAACCGTTTCCTCAGCGCCCAGGGCTCGCTGGTCATCCAGAACCCGACCAGTCGAGACACGGGCTTCTACCGATGCACCGCCAAGAATGTGATGGGAGCCGACTCCAAGGCCACCTACCTGCATGTGGTTTAGCGCTGACGTGATGGGAGCCGACTCCAAGGCCAGCTACCTGCATGTGGTTCAGCGCTGACATGACACGTGCACACTGAGACCGACACTGGGACATGCCTGCACGACTGAAACTCCGAGAACGTATGAGGCCAGCAACGCATCATACATGAAGTCTGCATCGAATAGAAGCAGAAGCATTTCTGCTCACACAGAGAGAGAGAGAGAGAGAGAGAGAGAGAGAGAGAGAGAGAGAGAGAGAGAGAGAGAGAGAGAGAGAGAGAGAGAGAGAGAGAGAGAGAGAGAGAGAGAGAGAGAGAGAGAGAGAGAGAGAGAGAAATGGAGAGAAATCTCAGCTGCTTCTCTTTCTACCTGCCAGATTCCTCTATTCCCTGAAGAGTCATCTCTTCTGCCCAAATGAACTGCAAAACTCTGTGCCGTTCATGCTGTTAAACCCGCTTCAATTACTGATGTACTATTAATATATAGGTCTTTGTATTTTGTTGATGTGTGCCTTTTTGAATCTGTTGTTTTGAACAGGTTTTGTATTAGAGTTGCCTCTCTCAGGTAAACAGGGGGAGGGTATTTGTTTTTATTTTTACAGGGAGATACATTTCAGATGGTTCCACGTGAATAGGGTCTGCAGACTGCTGTACCTTCTGTATGTTATCTGGATCCACACACTGTCATTATAAAGCCAGTAAAATGTAAACTCTGAGGATCAAACCCAGGGCCAAGTAGGACATTAGTTTGGTGTGGTGCGGTACTAAATATCACAGGGATGATTCCATTGGCCAACCGGAATGGCTAATTGTGATTGAGGGTATCTATTGCAATTGCAATAGATACACATTTACTCTGAGCAAATCTGTACCATGCAATATTTCATGAAGCAGAATATGTTGTTACCGTTGTGTTGTGTTATAGCGGTCCAATACATCAGAACATCCCCCATGTCTTATTTTCTACAGTGTATTCTCCCACTCAACACAAAGCATTTCCCACTCTTCTCTCTTGGTACTGCCTATTGATTTTGCAGGGTTTTGCTTTGTTTCCAAATTAATTAAATGGTGCAGTTCACATCAGATATTACTTTCATAGAGAAACGTAGGACATAACTCCTGCATCAAATGATACTCAGCTCACCATCACCCTGTCTGGACGTGGTAATACTATTACAAAAAACAAATATATTACTATAAACACATATCACACATGCATTAATAATTCTTCAAATCACTAATGTTACACGTGGTTAACTTCACTAACCCAATTTAGAAAAGGATTCTGCTCCATAGACATGAAATAATGATATAAAACAAGTAACCCATTTAGACAAGAAGTTTGCGTAATTACATGTCAGAATAGGAAAGTACCTCCAGAATAACTTCTGGCGCGCTCTTCCTGTGACCCAGTTCACAGTTACTTTGAAGCCAGTGTGTGCCCCGGTCTCCAGTCCTTTACGTTGCAGTGTCAGACCTCCCTGTCTCCCTCTATATATAGAGCAGGCTGTTCCCATCAACACAAACACACTGCTCCAACTCTGCTCACACACACACACACACACACACACACACACACACACACACACACACACACACACACACACACACACACACACACACACACACACACACACACACACACATATACACAGACAAACACACATATACAAACATACACACAAAAACGCATGCATACATACACACACACACACACACACAAACACACACATGCACATATACACACACAAATGCACACACACATACAAATACATGCATGCATACACAGACACATACACACACACAAAAGCACACACAGTGCCCCACCACGGCCCTGTGAAGAGTTTATATTGATAGGGATTATGTGTAAATTATACTGAAGCTGGGTAAATATGCGTGCGATACCAAAACCTGGAATAATCCAGTTTAATAATCATGAAGCGCATACCAGGTCTTGTATCCATAACCCTGTTTCCTCTGTTGTTTTAAGTTATTTGTCTTTGAAAGACTGAGTAAGACAGGGAGGCTGTGGTGTTTCCACCGTGGGGGGCCAGGGGACACCACACTGCCACCTACACTTGTTTGCTTTCCTTTTATCAACTGCTTCTCTTTTTTAAATAAAATAACAAAAACGATCTGGATGAAGGCATTTGATTGTTTAATGATGCAGACAGATGTGTGTGCGAGTGTTTACCTACAAATGTACCCTAAAATACAGAGCTGAAGGAACGTGATGGGAAGAGCATATGTGGGGAAACGGATCTGGGATGTGTGCTGGTGTGTCTAGAATCACAGAGACACACAGACACAGAGACACACAGAGAGAGACAGATGCAGACAGAGAGAGACAGATACAGACAGAGACACAGCGACACAGAGACGGCTACAGACAGAGAGAGAGAGACAGACAGAGGTACAGACAGAGACACACAGAGACAGATACAGACAGAGAGACATATACAGACAGAGAGAGAGAGAGAGAGACAGATACAGAGAGACAGAGTGAGAGGGAGACAGAGAGGGAGATAAAGAGAGAGAAAGGGAGTAAGAGAGAGAGCGTTGGTTTATTATGGGAACAGAACGCCGTTATCCTCAACCTCAGCTGTCATACCAGGAAACAGGGTCTTGGCTACAAAATCGACACATGGTGATGACATCTTGTCCCCCTCCCTGTGAAATGTATTTGAATGGAGATGGTGATGATGTCAGCGGTACCAACATGGCAACTGCACGCTCAATCGACACATGGTGATGACATCATGTCCCCCTCCCTGTGAAATGTATTTGAATGGCGATGGTGATGATGTCAGTGGTACCAACATGGCAACTGCACGCTCAATGCTTTCTTTTGTCAAACCTGGTGAAAAGCATAGGTTTCATCGAGAGCGACTGGGAGTCCTATCAGATGCTTGTCATTGAGGAGCATGTCGCTCCAGAAGGCCTGCAGACAGGCTGCAGGCAATGCAGATACTTAATATCCAGCCTGGCCTCTGCTTGTTTAAATGGTTAGTTGCAGGTTCAGCGGGTGCCATTTAGGAGCTATTTTTGGAGCGTCGTTTGTTAGAAATGTCGTAGCTATTTGTCAGCAGTAAGTGAGTGAAATGTGCTGTGAGGAAATCTGTTTTGGTTTATCACCAGACCTCCCGGAACATTTCTCACAAACCTGGGCATCCCTTTCCTGATTTGTTTGTGGAATCCATTTCTCCTGTCAATCAAAGTTGAGTGAAACGCAACACTTTGCAACGGCAGAGAAACGGCAGGAGGGAAGAAGCTGAGAGGAGGGCTTTGTTTGAAATCCTGCCTTCTTCTGCTCTTCTATGCTCCCTCTCTTTCTTACCCTCAAACTGGACTGTTGTGGACAAGGAAGATGCGGGCATCCCGGGGGTCAAACCCATAAGCAGGGCATTATTAGACCCCCAGTGCTAACCAACAGGCTGACCCGTCTGTTTGTGACTTGGATCAATTAAAAACAAATAGAAAATCTATTACCAAAGAAAATTAGAAGGTTATCGTTGGTGAAGAGTAGTGTTGATCGTCTCATTTGCCTTCACAGAGGAGTGTGAGAATGAGCCTCCCGACTCACTTCCACTTCGGGACGTAGCGGTTTAGGACGCAATGAAGGTCTTTGAGTAGGCCGCAAAAATTCAGCCAGCAGCATAAATTAGTTGAAAAACTGTGATTTATTTTCCATGCTTGAAAAGTGAAATGGCAACGCCAAACAAAATTCTTTGATAAACAAAACAAACAAGCAAAGTTCCATTAATCTGAACATGTACCAGCCTCACAGCAAGCCGTCTCTCTATGCCTCCACCAACCTTGAAAGCAGAAAATACCGGGCTTAAATAAAGCCAACCAATTACACAAAATGGTAGATACCAACTGCCATGGGGGTTCACCGACCCAAGTACCACAATACATTTATATTTTATAACGAAATCATAATCAACCAGACACTTCATTGCATATCTTAACAATTTGCATCTTGATCATGAAGTTCACTGTTGCAAAAATGAAAAATAGCATAATAATTAAACATAGAAAAATAACGTCCCCCCCCTTTACAACATGTTACTGCATCCCAATCAGGCAATGATTAAATTCCAGGTGCTCATGTTCGTGAAAAGGAGGGCTACCTTTTCACAGGAGAAATATATATATTTATACCAATAAGACCCCTGAGGTACCTCTGAGGTACCTGACCAAAGGTGCTCCAGGTCATCACTCAACGTCCATGGCTTCCTCTGCTCCACCTCTGCAGCAGAGCCAGCGGAGTCCCATGGTGCACTTATGAGCTGCCAGCCAGTTGACGCAGAATACCGCAGCAGAGTTTTCTAATTTCTCCAACCCAGAAGCTATGCCTTTAGTCTAAAACCTGGCGAAAACACAAGAGCCGTCCTAGACGTAATAACACGGAGCAGATGCAGAGCAGGAACGTCTGTAATTGCACACATCAATGGTGTCATTATTGATTTGCTACGCCCGCTGAGTCTGGCAGTCGGACAACACGCACATCCCAGCTATTCCTGCTTCTTTTCATTCTTTCTAGTATTTTTTCTTGCGTTATCCATGTATTTAAAATCATTAAGATAGAGAGTTAACCTTACAGACAATAGATAGGCATCAGTTATTTATTTTATTTTACTATTGCGCCTTGTGGTTCCATTTGAGTACAAATGGAAAACTGAATAGTCAAGCTTCTTATTTTATATTATTTCATTGATCATAGCCCCTTTAGTCTGGATTAAAGGTGAAAGAAGAGAGGCTCCTGAATGGATGATGATGACCATGACCATGACCATGACGATGACCATGACGATGATGATGATGAGGAGGAGGAGCATGAAAACTATCTGACTCACCTTTGCATTGAACCTCACAGGCGTGGAGAGTTCCCTTAGAAATCCCAATCGGTGGCTGATTGCCTGAAGTGTAATCAGGAATGCATTCAGTGAATTACGACCCCTTATTCAATCATTAGAACCTGATGTGTTAGTTCCTGGTTGTGGGCTCTCTGTGGAGCCTTAATCATCTCTTTATCATGTCCCTGTGTGTGTTTGCATACAGTAGCGCTGAAGTCATTATGTTTATGTACAGTACATTATTTTATTTTATTCTAAATGTCTGGATGGTAGTCCGAAAGTTGTTCTGAGTAAGATATTCTTCTTCAGACTGATTGGACGAGTTGTCCGGTGTAATAAAATCTATTTTATAGCCTTTATTACGTTTCTGCTACTTAGATTTGTTGAGCTACAGCATTTATCACTACCCGTAAAAACAGGCAAGAAATCCCTATTTTCCATGAGGGTATTAATTTTTAATGTGAGTTAGATGTTCAATAACGGAAACCCAGATGTAATCCTCATAGACGAAGAAGTCCCAGGATTTAAAGATCTGAGAAGGATGCTCTGAGTGGATGACGATCTCAACACCATCCAACATACTTGGGAGAGAAAAGCCCAACACGGACTAGTGAGTGACTGGTACCAGTGAGTGACTGGTACCAGTGAGTGACTGGTACCAGTGAGTGAGTGGTACTAGTGAGTGACCAGTACCAGTACCCACCCAGGTCATGTACGAGGGAGGTTCCAACACATTGCAGGATCCTCACCATGCTCGAGTCAGCTGTGGAGTCATGGCTCTCCACTTTGGTCATCGCTATAGTCCATCAGTCAGGATTGATGGGAATGCAGACAGAAGACCTGAAACTCCAGGCACTGCAGCACATGAAGGGTAAACATGCATGCACGCACTCACACACACACGCAAGCATGCACTCACACACACACACACACAAACACTCACGCACACTTGCACACACGCATGCAGGCACGCATTCACACACACACACACACACACACACACACTCACACTCACACACTCACACACTCACACACAAATTCACAGGCAGGAATGCACACAGGGACACGCATGATGGCACACAGGGACAAGCACAAATGTAGTGTTCAAGCATGCACGCACATTCACACAAACAAACACGCATGCTAACACATACACATGCATGGTTGCACACACAGACATGCACACATGAACGCGGACATGCACACACATTCACACGCGCTGACACACACACACACACACACACACACACACACACACACACCGCTCAATGACAGAAGACACAGTTCAAGTGCATGTGTCAGGAAACAAGTCATAACACAGAGCATGAGATATGTGCATGGACGCATGCAGAAAGCGGGTTGATTCTATTCACACATACATACAGTTCAACACGCATACGCAGAAACTTACACACACACACACACACACAAACATACGCTAGGCCTAGAGTCTAGGTGTCATAACATAACATAGCGTAAGATATGCAAATGGACGCACACAGCAGGTTAATTCTCTCTTGGCTCCATTGGAATGGCTGAAACCAGCTCCTCAGAGAAGGAACTTCAAATAACAGCCTGTCAGCATCTCAAACCTCTCTGTTGTACCACATCAACATGCACACGCAAAAACACACATGCACACCCTCACACACACAAACTACAGCACACACAACCAATCACACACACACACACACACACACACACACACACACACACACACACACACACACACACACACACACACACACACACACACACACACACACACACACAAACACACACACAATATGATTATATACAGACACACACACACAGCAAATACACACACACTTCAGCATGCACACACACACAAACACACACACAATATGATTATATACAGACACACACACACAGCAAATACACAGACACTTCAGCACACACACACTTGATCAAACACACACACACACACACACACACACACACACACACACACACACACACACACACACACACACACACACACACACACACACACACTTCAGCATGCACACACACACAAACACACACACAATGGCCCTCATTTATCAAACGAGCGTACGACAGAAAACGTGCGTAAAATGGACGTACGCTCATTTCAACGTTGAGCTTGGCATTTATCAATTTGAACGTGAGCGCAGGCTGCGATGAAATCTCACGTCAGGTCTGAGCTCGTGTACGCAAGTTTTTTTGGCGCAACATACGGGTATTTCAATGATGAATAGTGCAGCACAAGTAGCCCATGTTCAACATCTGTATTAATTACTAAATAAATCGGAATTAGCCCAGCCGTTCAAACAATTACAATCAAGTCAGGCCCAATTAAAAACAGTATTGCTATGAAAATAATTAGAATGTGACAGGTGAAATGTTTATTCAGCTGTCTATATTAACAGGAGCTTTGCCAAATAGGTGGTCGTGTCTCAGCGATGGCAGATCTGGCTCTGTTAAGGACCTCAACGAACAGACGAGAGAGTTTTTCGAGACCGCGCCGATTTTTTTAAGGAGGGCGATGAATGGCTCTTGAGTCGTTTATGTCTCCCAAGGCATCTCCTGATGGAGCTATGCAATGCTTTGGAGCCACAGTTAAGGCGAGAAACTAGGCGATCAAACGCAATACCTGTGCAGGTTTGCTCTACCTTGGGATTTTTGGCCACCGGGATCTTGCAGCGGGAGATCGGGGACAGGTCTGCTATTTCCCAGCCAAGTATTAGCCGAACCATGCCAGCAGTTTTGGCAGCTATAATGTCCCTCTCCGAACGTTATATTAAATTCCCATAACGATCAGCAAACTGGAATCAAACGGGATTGTTATGCTATTGCTAGGTTTCCAAATGTAATTGGTGCGGTTGATTGTACCCATACGCGCATCTATTAATGATTACGCGTACATCAACCGCAAAAGTTACCATTCAGTTAATGTTCCGATTATTTGCGATGCCAGAATGTCAATCCTGAACATGGTAGCCCGATGGCCTGGGGGCACGCACGATTCTTTTATTTTCCAAAATAGCAACGTTGGGCATCGTCTACATCAGGGCGCACTACATGGTCAGAGTCATCTCGGTGAGTTACGCTGCAGTCGCACTGCACCGGCCTCCTCCCGTTTCTTGCTTGGCCGGCTTCACAGCCGCAACACGTTTTTTGGTGCTAAGCTTCATGTCGGACCATTTATTCGGAATTAAATAACTTTAACGGAATGCAAACAATAGCATATATGTGAAATGTTTTAAGCTGGATAACAGAAGTTGTACTTTTAATTTATTGTTTAATTAATTTAATTAACAAACCTCTTCCGTAGCCCGACGAACATTGGAAACACTATTCACTGCAACAGTTATTTCCTTCCATATAGCATTCTTTTGCTGGCCTTTAAAGGCCCACTATGCAACTTTTTTAGCCAAAATTACATTAAGTATGCAGGTTGAGAGTTATGCTGATGGTTCTGCATCCATTTCTGGGTTGATTGGTGGGTGTGTCATTTACCCATGTCGCCTCTCCAGTGAAAAAGCGCATATGCAACTTGATCTGTTCGGACCGACACAATCCGGATGTGACGCAGCGGAAGTATCCTCGGAAATGTAGTCAGATTGTAGTTTCGAAAATGCTTTACGGCACAGACACACACCCAAACATGGCACCGGCTAGATATAAACAGCCAGTTGCGAGGCAATTGTTGTCCGAGGTAGGAAACCCAAACGCCGCCGTGTTTGGGTGCATGATAGAGTTTAGATCGGGTTAGATTAAATAATCTCGGATATAAATAACGATCTCATCTCATCGTCATCCGTTTATCCGGGGTCGGGTCGCGGGGGGAGCAGCTCAAGCAGGGGGCTCCAGACTTCCCTTTCCCGGGCCACATTGACCAGCTCTGACGGGGGGATCCCGAGGCGTTCCCAGGCCAGAGTTGAGATATAATCTCTCCACCTAGTCCTGGGTCTTCCCCGAGGTCTCCTCCCCAATGGACGTGCCTGAAACACCTCCAAAGGGAGGCGCCCAGTAGGCATCCTTGCCAGATGCCCGAACCACCTCAGCTGACTCCTTTCTAAGTAAAGGAGCAGCGGCTCTAATCCGAGTTCCTCACGGATTACTGAGCTTCTCACCCTATCCCGAGACGCCAGCCACCCTTCTGAGAAAACTCATCTCGGCCGCTTTTACCCGCGATCTCGTCCTTTCGGTCATCACCCAACCCTCATGACCATAGGTGAGGATAGGAACGAAGATCGACCGGTAGATCGAGAGCTTTGCCTTGCGGCTCAGCTCTCTTTTCGTAACAACGGTGCGGTAAAGCGAACGCAATACCGCCCCCGCTGCTCTGATTCTCCGGCCAATCTCACGCTCCATAGTACCCTCACTCGCGAACAAGACCCGAGGTACTTGAACTCCTTCACTTGGGCTAAGGACTCATAAATAACGATAATCGGGTTAAATAACTTCACATGGTGTGTCTGGTGTGTTTCCAGCATTCGTAGTGTTGATCAGCAGAGAAATAGTCCGCCAAGACGTTGAGGTTGCTTTAGCAGCCAGACACTCTGTCCATGCAAGTGAACGGAGCGTTCACTCTTCATCATAACTATCAAACCAAACATCCTTCACATTCACCGAGCGAACATTCTGAAAGTAAAATGCACATTTCTCGCTAAAAATGTTTCCATAAACGCATTTAATGGTGTAACTATGTTACTATTTCCACCCAGAAAAAATAAAGATGTCGGCCGT
>NC_044067.1:22497100-22507100 GCF_902167405.1 Gadus morhua | reverse complement strand
CTGCCTTGAACATAGCAGTCAGGCTACTGCTTCTTTGTTTTGAAAAAAATAAAAAAATAAATTGAGTTAATCGCGTGATAAAAAAATTAACGCCGTTAAAATTGGTTTGCGTTAACGCCGTTAATAACGTGTTTAACTGACAGCACTAATCTTTATTAGCCTAGATTATGGATTTATTTACGGTGATTCCAGAATTTCCAGTATTCCGCTCTCTCTCCTTTCAAAATGGCGGAGTAGCTGCAACAAAAAATGTCATGATGCATTGTGATGAACAAGCCCTACAGAATGAAGCTCTCGGACAGCCAACACCACTAATGGGCCTGGCACTCCGGTTCACTGCATTTATTGTGAATCTGGTGCAGTCATTTGGTATCGGTGTAGCGTGCTAGTTTTGTAGCTTGCTTTTACCTGTTCCCTCAATATTGTACTAAAGACTAAGGACTTTGTTTATATTTTCCTTGCCTTTCTATTTTTCCTAATCCAATAGCTAAGCATAAACTTCATTTTATGAGGTTTTCTAAAATTATTATGAGTTCCCCTAGCCTGCCTATGGTCCCCCATGGCTAGAAATGCGGTTAGGTGTAAAACGAGCACTAGCTATCCTGCTCTGCTTTTTGAAAATGCAAAGCTCAGACCGATTTGGAATTTTTCCCTGTATGTTGTTGACATACGGCATACGGGAACATGTTACCTCTGCTTCTCTGCTTTGCCCAATGAGCTACGACCGTGCGAGCGCCACGTGTGTGTGTGTGTGTGTGTGTGTGTGTGTGTGTGTGTGTGTGTGTGTGTGTGTGTGTGTGTGTGTGTGTGTGTGTTTGAATACACACACTGAAATGCAAGTGTTGTACACCTCTTTGTTATTTGGATAACCGTTCTGCTGTTTGTGTTATGGCGCACTTACGTCGGGTTCTCTGATGTATTTCCACAACAAGACTCGTTGTGGGGGTTATATCAGCCATGGTTGATAAGGCATTTGGGGGAAAGGAACTTTGGCTTTGACTCCCTGAAGTAGGCCTACATGAACCGCGAAATAGAGGAGAAAGGGATCGTTGCCCGCGATTGTTTCCTGCCGGAGCCCTGCTACCCGCTGCCGCAAGCCACTACCACTTCCACCACTAGGCACCACCGCCGCCGCCGCGGGGCACCACTGCCGCCGCCGCGGGGCACCACCACCGCCGCCACGGGGCACCGCCGCCGCGCCGCGGGGACCGGGGTAGCCGCGCCGCGGGGACCGGGGTAACCGGCGCCGCCGCGGGGCACCGCCGCCGTGACGTACCACCACAGCGGGGCACCGCCGCCGCGGGGTGGCCCGCTGCCTGCTGCCGGGGCACCACCGGGCAACAATCCCTTTCTCCTCCATGTTGGCTGATTGTTTAGTCTACTTCAGATTGATCTGGAATTGGAAGAACCAGATATGTCGGAGAACCTGAGTCGTTTGAGATTCATAATATTGTCTGGAGGCGCACACAGCTTTTGGCCGTGATAATATATGATATAGATATTTATGTATAATATGATATTATTGAGATATAGAGCTCCAGGACTCCCGCCGGAGCACCCCGAGTGTTCTAGAATATATACAAAACACGGCAAAAAGCTTTGTGCGCCTCGCCATTGCGATGCATCCACTGTAAACAGAGCGCATGGTACCATTGCCGCAAGCTGCTCAGGGCCACACCCCCACCCTCCACCTTGACCTGCCTCTAAGGGTGCACTCACACTAGGCCATCTGGCCGTGGCCGTTGGCCGTTTTCACACCTAACCGTGCTCAAATGGCCCCATTGTTCTCTGGCCTGCACTCACACTAGGCCATCTGGCCGTGGCCGTTGGCCGTCGCAACTGTGGCCTGGCCACGGTAGGCTCTTGTACATACGTTATCACGTCGTAAGTAACACGTCATCACCAAGCGTCCGCTGCATGGACCATAATAAAGTCTGCCGCCTTTCAGAGTTCTAACAACAATGGACAACAACACAGAGAACACAGTTCGCACTTTGCTGAGTCTGTTGCTTATTTGGATATATGTTTACTGTTTAATGGGAAAGAAGGCTCGTCGCCTTTATTATGTCCGTGGTCGTCGCATGGACTATACGTCATCCAGCTCAGGTTGCGTAGCCGTGCGTGTGCGCGTGTCGGCTCATTAGCATCTTTACCGTAGCGGCCCGTACCGTAGCAGCACACCTCTCCCAAGTGGCCAAATTGGCCTGGCCTGGCCAGACTGGCCACACTCACACTGGCAGATTTGAGCAAGGTTAGGTGTGAAAACGGCCACGGCCAGATGGCCTAGTTTGAGTGCACCCTAATAAACGGCACGTTTGTGGAAAGCTCATTGTGGGACTGGCTCGTAGTGGCAGTAATTCTGCACCAAGGCTGAATTTCTTGAATGCTTCAAAAACTGTATTAAGGGCCCACTACCACTAGCACCTATATCTAATCATCCATAAAGTAGCATGCCATGGGACCTTGAAAGGGAAACTTCACCCATTTCCATTAAGCTTTGTATCGTCAGAAACCCACTCATATTTTTGAATGGTCGTGCATCATTCCCTTATTTTCTGGAGAGACTGGAGAGATCCGTATCGATCTCCAACACTTCCTGTTTAAGATGACGCAATATGACGATTTTTGCGTAGAAGTAAATAGGAAGTGTAAGAGGGGAGAATTCTCATAAGACTACAAGCACTAGTCCCACCCCTCTATAGGTGCTGGGACCCACTGACGCTACAGACCTATTAGAGCAGTGCCAGTGGGTGGGACTTCACCAGCAGAAACGAACATCCACAGCGTCTGAAGCTAAGATAACAGAGGCTGTTGATAAAACTGAAGTACAATGGCGGAAGGTACAGGATGTGACATAGAAGATGGCACCATGCAAAAGTTCACCATTTCGAAAGAAACACAAACGAGGACTAATTCACTGAATTCACCAACTAATACTCTTCACTAGAAATGTTGTGTGAAATGATTTTCAAGCACGCTTGCGGTATCAGCTTGGTAGATGGAACAGCGAGGTGTCTGAGATCTAGATAAGCGGGAGTGGCCAGCGAAGCTGGGCTTCGTGATGCATGGTGGGAGTTGTTGTCTTCAATCCGCAAGCGCCAAAAAGTCACTTTCTGCCTTTTCTCGGTCTAGAATTTTATTTTATTATTCGACTACATATAGGACCCAATTTCAATACATATTCATGCCTCCACCGGTGAAATGCTCCTTTAAACATGCATCAACCAGTTTCCCATAAGATTGCCTTAGAGCCACAATAGAAGAGGGGATATTAATATCAGGAAAAACATTTTAACTTTTCTGCGCCCCGGAACATATTACTCTATTCAAATGAAAGAAAAAACGATTCAATATAATAAATGTACCACAGTTATTAAAGGCAACTGTTTAATTATGGATGCAAATTCTTTGGCTTAGGCTGAAGTTATTCCTCTTGATTAAGTTGAAGTAGTTGTATGAGACAATGCAAATGAATCAAAGGTTTTAAAGAACTATCAGCCCTGTAACCAAAGCAACAGCTGGAATATGTCTCCCTTTATGTCAATTTAATCTCTCCTCTGTCGGACCTCCTCCCCCCCAGGAGGGCTGAACTGGGGCTTCAGCACTGATTTAGAGGACGTGTTCAAATATTTCATTCGTCATTAATGGAAGAGCCCTTTAAAAAAAAGGCCTGCAACACATGTTCCTGACTAATGGAGAGAAAAACACATACTTAATGAGTACAATCACACATTCTTAATAAGATAGCTCACAAAGGGACGACAAGATACAAAGCACACACACACACAAACTCAATCACACACAAACACACAATTTCACACAGATGGGCAAACAAGGCTTAGCTGTGTTTCAACACACATACACAGGTGGCAGAGATAATGAAGACCTGCTCTACAGGCAGTAACGAGAGAGAGAGAGGGTGGGACGGGTGAGAAGAGGGGAGAAAGAGGGAATACATGAGGTAATTTCATTGTAAACCGAAGAGCGAGTCTTAATAGAGCCATGCAGTGCAGATGTAGAAGTAATGATATCTGGAGACGACCGAGGTGATGGATGACACTCCTAGAGAGTAGAACGTAGTGCTCTGAGCAAGACAACATGCTAGAAACCTGCGATGATGGCCTGCATGAGTGTGTTTGTGGGAGTACGTCTGTATATATGTAGGTATGTAGGTAGGAAGAGATGTGCATTTGTATGCATGTATTTGCGTGCGTGTATGCGAGTGTTTGTACGTGTATGTTTCGATTCATATCTGTCGATCCTGATCCGCCTATCTTGATCTATATAAATACATATTCACCTGTGAGCAGCCCTAAAAGTGGATCAACAAATTGATAAATAGCAGGTGGATTCATGGATGAAGGACTCTGACTCTGTACTTTCTCTCCCTCCCACTCTACCCTCTATCCCGCTCTGTTCAGACCACCCGAATAGCGGTCGTTTCCACCGGAGTGGGAGTAGAATCCAGCATAACCCAATCATTCAGACCATTTAGCAGACGCAGGATGATAAATGGTAAATGGACTGCATTCATAAAGCGCTTTTCTAACCAGTGGCCACTCAAAACGCTTTACAATACTGCCTATCTTTCACCCATTCATTCCCACATTCACACACCAACGGCGGGGTCATCCATGCAAGGCGACAGACAGCTTGTCGGGAGCCGTTACCTCCTGAGCCACATGCCACTTCAGGATACTTGGAGTAATACAGCACTGTTCTGCCTAGCGGACGAACAAAGGGACAGCAGCCTCTCCTGAATAGGCCGAGGAGAGCCAGTCAGGACCAGAGGAACCTGTGGACAACATCAGAGGAACCAAGAGAGGAATGTAAATATGAGGAGTCCAGAGGAACAGATGTGACGGGGGCTTAAAAACAGAGAAACAACATCACTGATTTACGAGGGCAAGCGCTTGGCTGTTTTTTTTTTTGTGGGACTCAAGGACGACTGGAGGATGCCGGTGTGCAAAGCCTCCTCTGGAAGCCATTATCCTCGTGACACACGGCTGTTTATTCCATCACAGAACCAGAGATCAATGGACTCATTTAGAGACTCACCGACAGTGGAACAAATCCTACAATAAATACAGACACTCATTAATAAATACAGTGGCACACACACAGACAGAGGGGGAGACGAAGAGGGAGACATAGATGGTTAGGGTATGATAAGAGGCAGACAGAGAGGCATCCAGACATACACAGAATCCACATCTCAGACAGCAGCACGGTGATAAACTGACACAGGAAATAGGACTATCGAGACTGAGAAGGTACGAGAGGGGCCAGGCACAGGCAAGGATAGGAGAGAGAGACAGAGAGACAGATAGACAGAGCGAGACATAGAACAGAGAGAAAGACCAAGAGAGAGAGGGGAAAATTGGGAAAGCCTAAACAAAACCAAATCCAACGAACCAGTTATACAAAATTGAGACATTTGGATCAATCACTTCAAAAACCTATGCAGCAACATCCCTATCAAATCAGTTTCAGAGCAAACTGAAATTACAGAAAATGTAAACAAATTTGAATTGGCCATCAAAGACGCCCAGAACCCTTTAGATCTATTTATCATTGAAAAAATAGTGGAAGAAAAACCTTGAGCCAAACAAATCAAGTGGAATTGACGCCATCCTAAACGAGATGTTGAAATACAGCAGTAGAAAAATCTAATTGGCTATTCTAAAATTATTCAACTTGATCTTGAGTGTAGGTTAATTCCTGTAATGGGGCGTGAGGTTGGACCCAAGAACAGCGCAGACCAAAACCAGCATTGGAACAGTTCAACAGTTTTATTGTCCAAAACGGGAATCCAAGCTTGCTGGAGAAAGACAAGGGGCGAGCACGTAGAGGGGTCAGGGAGAAGGCTGAAGGCTGTTCAAGTTACCAGGGCAGGAACGACGAGGACGGCTCAGGGACAAGCAGGGTCGAAGCCAAGGAAGCAAGCCGGGAACTAGAACTAGAGCGCTTTGCATGCTGCTAAGACACTCAGGCAGAGACTGTATGGAAGGAGTGGATTTAAATAAGGTGAGGGAACACAGGTGAAGGTGGTTGCACTGCTGACGTGGGAGTGGCAGGCGATCCGGAAAAGTACTGGCAGGGCTGGCAATGGGATGGAAAACCAGGAGCGGATCGTGACAACTGCCCAGACATCTGGAATCGTGGTCTCATAACACCTATTTTTAAAAATGGAAATAAATCTGACCCTGATAATTACAGAGGCATTTGTGTGAACAGTAACCTTATAGACTTCTTTATGAAACATAATGTCCTGAGAAAAATTCAAATTGGATTCATACAAAACCTGTCATTGTCTGTCTGTTTCCTTGTCATGTTTTGGTGTGTTACCTGTTTTACTTCGGTATCGGTCTTGTTTCTCCCCATGTCAGGTTTCCCTCCAGTGTGATTACTGCTCCCTCCCTAATGTGTCTCAGCTGTTACTCGTTGCGTGCCCTGTGTGTTTGGTATTTAAGCCCATGTCTTTCCTTTTTTCCTTGTCGGATCATTTTAGTTTGTGGTGAGTTGTGTCCTGTGTGTTACCCGTGTTCCTTGCCTTTTGAGTAAATAAATTATCCTTTTAGCTGAACTGTCTGCGATTGGGTCCTGCCTGCCTGCCACCCGCTAACTGTGACAAAATCACTGCACATCGGATCATATTTACACCCTACACACCCTGGTAGACAAATGTCAACCAAAACAAATCCAAAATATTTGCTTGTTTCATTGATTTGGTCATAAAGTATTCAACTCAATTTGACACATTGGTTTACTTTACAAACTTCTTCAAAGCGGTGTAGGGGGTAAAGCATATGACGTAATACAATTAATGTACACAAACAACATGTGCGGCATCAAGATTGGACACACGCAAACAGATTTTATTTCTCAGAAGCGGGGAGTGAGACATGGCGGCTGTCTATCACCTGGACTTTCAACATTTACATAAATGAGCTGGCCTCCATTCCGGAACATTCCTGGTCTCACTCTCCACAACACTGATCAAATTCCTGCTTTACGCAGATTTAATCCTGTTAAGTCCCACAAAAGAAAGACTTCAACCGAGTCTAACTTACTAACGGCGTCTTACTAACAGAGTCTGACCTACTTGACTGTTACTGTCAGACCTGGGCCCTGGCAGTAAACCTTAAAACAAAAACCATGATATTCCACAAAAGATCCAGATGTCTGGGAAACACAATGCACCTCAGAATAGGAACCCACGAAATAAACTGTTTAGAATATAATTATTTGGGCCTCAAAATAAGTTCCACTGGAAGTTTTAATCCAGCAGTCAATGAATTGAGAGAGAAAGCACTCAGGGCTTTTTATTCAATCAAAAGACACATTTACATTCAGATTCTAATTCTAATTTGGCTCAAACTACTTCAAGCAATTATTGAACCCATCCTGCTCTATGGAAGTCCGGCGTGGGGCCCACAAACAAACCAACTTTGTGACCAATGGGACAAACCAATTCAGTGCAAACACTGAATTTTGTAAAAGCATTTTGCAGGCACACAGGACAACTACCAACAACGCCTCCAGAGCTGAATTAGCCCAGTATCCACTACTATTAAAAATCCTAAAACATCAATTAAATATTGGCTACATCTAAAACAAAGTAGCCAATCCTTCCAGCGCAAAGCCCTGCAAAGCCAAGAGATTAACCGGGATCCCCTCAATCAGCTGGTCCTGAGGCTTTGTCAAAAGACAGGTCATATCAATTAGACTCAACCAAATTATAACACATCAGAAACGAACCTACCTCACCCATTGGAACACACAATGAGCAAAATGCAGTGTTATTTGGCCCTAATCAGACAGTACACTGTGGCCCCCTACCCGACCACAGTGACTGATGTTTGACACAGAGTGATGTTAACAAAGTACAGACTGAGCACTCACAGCCTGGCCATAGAAACAGGCCGATGTAAGAAATCCTGGCTGCCCAAAGATGAAGGAGCTGCTGTAGAGATCGAACAGCAATTCCTCCTACAATGCCCACATAGGTTTTAGCAAATTCGGCCAAAAATAGCCACATTTTATAAGCTCCCATGTAGACCAACTGAAAATATTAATGGGAGAGAGAAAAGAGAGCTCCTTCCTCGCAGGACAGTTTATTTCAGCTTGCCACAACATGAGAGAATGACATTCTACACCAGACCTCATTGTTTTATTTTGTTTTATTTTAATGATTATTCGTAACCTATAATGTGTTTTATGTAGCTTTTCTTTACATTCATTAAATTATTTATTTTTTACCATTATTTCTATATGTACATATGTACATCTGTATGTTATATCACATTGTTATAGGTTGTTTTATGTTTACATATTGTTCTGACGTTGACTTTTGTCATTATATGTAATATTTGTAATACTGTTATGCTTTGGCAACACTGTTTGGGTGACCACAATAGTCATGGCAATAGAGCTTTTTGAATTTGAGAGAGAGAGAGAGAGAGAGAGAGAGAGAGAGAGAGAGAGAGAGAGAGAGAGAGAGAGAGACAGAGACAGAGACAGAGAACAGAGAACAGAGAGAGAGAGAGAGAGAGAGAGAGAGAGAGAGAGAGAGAGACAGGGAGATTGGGGATGGATGTGGTGGTGGTGGCGGTGCTAATGAGAGACAAAGGGATAGATAGAGAGAAGGGGGGAAGGAGGTGGGGGCGAGAGACATCTGTTTTCCTTCAGAGACAGGTTACAGGCTTGGCTTACGGGCTCAGATCTGCTGTGGAGAGTTCACATCGAGAAGGGTGTGTGAGGCGTGGGGGGGAATGAGGGAGAGAAAATGGAGAGAGGGAGAGCATCATTCAGGGAGAGGGGGAATCCACAAAATAATATAAGAGAGAGAGGGATTCAGAAACAGGGAATGCAAGAGAGAATACATAGAGAGCAACTCAAAGAGAAGCGAGTGGAGGGAGATACGTCACAGGAAGGAGTGAGAGAGAGAGACGACTGCATATGTGAAAACATAAAGAGAGCTGTCTGACTCTGTGATTGGTGCCGAGCAGCAGTCCTCTCAGAGGAGGACGGGGACACATTTGTGCTGCGGTGCGCCTGCTGGAGGGAGCCACATGGTGGGGGGGGGGGGGGGGGGGGGGGCGGCTGAGATACAGAGACGCCTGCAGTATAACTCAAAAGAGGGCCACAGGGAAAGGTCACCATGAAGGGGGATATGCTAGATGAAAGAGGGCTTGGCGAGCTAGCACATATAGAGTGAATATAGAGAGTGGAGGAGTGGGAGGGAGGGAGAGAGAGGGAGAATTGGAGCTACAGTGGGCGAGAGAGAGAGAGAGAGAGAGAGAGAGAGAGAGAGAGAGAGAGAGAGAGAGCTGGCTTGTTTCAGAAAGCTTTAATAATACAACATTAGGCATGCCCAAGTGCTGCTTTAGTGATCTTTTCTTTCCCTCAAAGTGTGAGTGAACACCCGCTTTCAGTTTGAACTGAACCCTGACATTAAAGTGAGTATGATTGTTCTAATGAGCATGTGTTGTGTATGAAATGTGCCCCACACCGTGGTTCAATATTAGAGGGTCTGAGATGCCTTACCCTCTCATGGTAGCACAGTTACCTCTGTCGAAGGATCAAAGGAGACAGAATCGGATGTTTAAAACAGAAAAGACAATCTGCTTTATCCGTTATATATTAAAATCACATTTCTCAAATTCTAAGCTTGTGCCAATTTTCTTTTCCATTGGGAGACGCATGTGGATATTTGAGATAAGTTACAATTATAGGAATGGTTCAGACTGGTTCGGACTGGTTCAGACTGGTTCCAAAGCCTCTCTGGGATGATACTATGACAATGTTGTGCTGGTTCAGACAGGTTCAGACTGGTTCCCCAGCCTCTCTGGGATGATGCTGGGAGACATGGTGCTGGTTCAGACTGGTTTAGACTGGTTCTGACTGGTTCAAACCGGTTCCCCAGCCTCTCAGTGATAGCAGCGGGAGATGAATGCGCTAATGAAGCGTTGTGGAAACACAAATCAAGCATCATCAG